>NC_134565.1:20319976-20619976 GCF_025594145.1 Primulina tabacum
GAAAGGATAAGGGACCTAAGTGCAATTTTCGAATTCTTAAGGACCACAAATCTATTTTTTGAAATTTAAGGGATTAAAATAAGAGATTTCGAAAAATATAAGGATTAAATTGCAACAATTTGAAAATTTGGGGACTAATGCAAATTTAAAAAAATTGAAGGGTTAAAATGCAATTTCTCCAGAAATGCTTATGTCCAACGCGTAATCTACACTTAATTTTGGAAAATTAATGATAGTAAATACTTAAGTTTCAACACGAAAAGATTTTAAAAGACGTTTTTCGCCGCAAGGAGGATTATCATTCAAGGTGTGGCAACATATGCACTTCTAGATTTGGGAGCTACACATACTTTCATATCTTAAACCTTCATCAAAAGACTGAATATTATTCCTCAAGATATGGGTTTGGGATTCAAAGTTTCTATTCCTTCCGGTGATCTAATGCTCACGTCTAAAATTGTCAAAAATCTGGAGCTTCGTTTATTCAAAGATGTGGTTCGGACATATATTATTGTGCTTCTTATGTCCGAATTTGATATCATACTTGGTATGGAATGGTTATCAGCGAATGGAGCTTCGATTGATTTTCGTCAGCGATCAGTGTCTATTCGACCACCTAGTGGTGAATCTTTTAATTTGGAGGCGGCAAGAAACAAACAAATGCCGCACATCATCTCTTGTCTTTGTGCGAGGAAACTTATTAAGCATGGATGTGCAAGCTTTCTAGCATGCTCAAGTGGCTACCAGGATTGTAGCCAATATACCTATATGCCAGGAGGTTGAGGGGTCGAATCCTGGGAAGGCACAAACTCCACTTTCCTGGCGTGGAGATGTCCGATGAGTAAGTGCAAGCTGGTCTGAGTCCAGGAACTGTGATTGCAGGGTCTGAGGACAGGGCCAGGGCCTTACATGTGTCACTACCACACATGCTCCTATCAGTCAGAAATTGGAAGATGTTGATATTGTCAGAGATTTTCCTAGTGTCTTTCTCGAGGACGTTTCTGGCATTTCACCCGATCGTTAAGTGGAATTCTCTATTGAACTAATGCCGGGCACTGTTCCGATATCTAAAGCAACTTATTGTCTAGCACCTGCTGAAAAGAAAGAATTAAAAGATCAAATCCAAGAATTGCTAGACAAGGGTTTCATTCGCCCTAGTTATTCTCCATGGGGTGCACCGGTATTATTCGTAAAGAAGAAGGATGATAGTATGCGACTCTGCATTGATTATCGAGAGCTTAATAAGGTCATTATCAAGAATAAGTATCCACTGCTAAGAATTGAAGATTTATTCGATCAGTTGCAAGGAGCATCGACATTTTCCAAGATTGATCTGCGTTCTGGATATCATCAATTGAAAGTAAAAGAGTCTGATGTTCACAAGACACCATTTCGTACTAAATATGGGCATTATGAGTTTATGGTCATGCCATTTGGGTTGACCAATGCGCCAGCGATCTTCATGGATCTCATGAATCGCGTATTTCAGCTGTATTTAGATCAATTCATCATAGTCTTCATTGATGATATTTTGATCTATTCTAAGAGAAAGGAGGAGCATAGTCGTCATTTGAGGACAGCACTGCAAGTTCTGCAAGATAGGAAGTTATATGCAAAATTCAGCAAGTGCGAGTTTTGCATTGATAGAGTGACATTCTAGGCCACATCATTTCTAGTGATGGCGTTGAAGTTGATCCAAGTAAAGTTGAGGCAGTGAAGGAGTGGCCAGTACCGAAGATCGTTACTGAGATTCGCAGTTTCTTGGGACTAGCTGGCTATTATCACAAATACATCAAGGGATTCTCTTATATTGCAGTACCTTTGACATCCTTGACTAGGAAGAATGCAAAGTTTATTGGGGGATCCGAAAGTCAAGACAGTTTTGATAAGTTAAAGTAAGCATTGATTTCAGCGCCAGTGTTATCTATGCCGTCTTGGGTTGGGCGTAGTTTTGATGCAAAATGACCGAGTTATAGCCTATGCATCGAGACAATTAAAATTCACAAGAAAAACAACCCTACTCATGATCTTGAGCTTGCAGCAGTAGTTTTTGCATTGAAGATTTGGAGACATTACCTATATGGGGAGAAGTGCAAAATATTCACCAATCATAAAAGTCTGAAATACTTCTTCACCCAAAAGGAATTGAATATGAGACATCGAAGATGGCTTGAATTGGTAAAGGACTACGACTGTGAGATTAGCTACCATCCGGGAAAAGCTAATGTTGTGGCAGGCGTATTGAGTCGAAAAGCAGCAGTTATCACTCAATTATCACTCCAAAGACCGTTGCAGTCCGAGATACAGCGGTTTGAGCTTATAGTGTATGCTAGGGACGAGGCCCCTATCTTGCCACATTATCAGTACAGTCGACTTTCAGATATAGAATCCGTGATGGGCAGTCTACCGATGAGCAATTGCAAAAATAGAGAGCTAAAGATGAAGCCAAGGACCGGAAATTGTATTTTGAGGTGGATCGTATAGTTCGTTATCAAGATCATTTATGGATTCCTAGTGATGATTCTTTGAGAGATCTCATTATGAAAGAAGCTCATGACACACCATATTCCATTCATCCGGGAAGCACGAAATGTACAAAGATTTGCAGTTGTTAACTTGTTATACTGGTGGTCAGGCATGAAGAGAGACATTTTGAGATTTGTATCCGAGTGTTTGACTTGTCAGCAAGTTAAAGGAGAGCATCAAAGACCAGCGGGAAAGCTTAAGCCACTTCCTATTCCCGAGTGGAAATGGGAAAATATCACTATGGATTTTGTTTTGGGATTGCCAAAGACTATCAGGGGATTTAATGCATATGAGTGATAGTGGATCGTCTTACAAAATCAGCGCATTTTCTGCCTATTAAGACGACCTTCATCATGATTCAGTATGACGAGTTGTACATTCGAGAAATAGTTCGTCTGCATGGGATTCCTGTATCTATTGTCAGTACAGAGATCCGAGATTTACGTTATCTTTTTGGAAGAGTCTGCATGCAGCGATGGAGACCAAGTTATTATTCAGTACATCATTACATCCTCAAACCAATGGTCAATCTAAAATAATTATTCAAATTTTGGATGATCTGCTGCGAGCATCTGTTATTTATTCTCAAGGCAAATGGAAACCAAAATTTCCTCTAGTGGAGTTCATCTACAATAATAGCTATCAATCATCAATCGGGAAGGCTCCTTTTAAGGAACTTTATGGAAGAAAATGTATATCTCCTATTCATTGGGACGAGGTTGGGGAAAGACGATATATTGGTATGGATGTGATTGAAGAGACTACCGAGCTTGTAGTCAAAATCCATGAGAGAATGAGAACTGCACAAAGTTGACAGAAAATTTATGCTGACAAGAAACGAAGGGACTTAGAGTTTGCAGTGGACGACCATGTATTTGTGAAAATAGCACCTATGAAAGGTGTTATGCGCTTTGGCAAGAAATGCAAGCTTAGTCCAAGATTTATTGCTCCATTTGAGATCTGGAGAGGATTGGGACACTAGCGTATAGAGTGACGTTGCCACCAATGCTTTCTGGAGTTCACAATGTATATTTCGATGCTGCGAAATACATGTCGAATCCATCACATGTACCAAATTATAAACCTCTACAATTAACTCCAAATATGACATGAAGAAAGACCTGTCCAAATCTTGGCAAGGCAAGAGAGAAGACTGTGAAACAAAGTCATTCCAATGGTCAAGGTCAAGTGGCTGAATCACTCGGAAGAAGAAGCTACTTGGGAAACCGAGAGAGACTTGAAGAGTCACTATCCAGAGCTATTCGTTAAGTTCTAATTTTGAGGACGAAATTTTATTTAATGGAGGAGGAATTGTAGGTCCAAAATTAAGACGACGTAATCCAACTGCATGCAAATATAGGAAATATGAAAAATTGAGCAATTAATTGATTTAATTGCTTAATAGTATATGTGACATGTTTATTTGATGTTTTAGTAGTTTTCTACTTACATGCATAAAAATGTGATTTTTAAAGGTTATTCGAGTTGCGAACGAGGAACGGAGACCGCGGGCTGAAACACGTAAAATGTTTTTATTATATAATTGTTTTTAATTATTTAAAATATGAACGATGCTTTTTCATATTTTTGGAAATAATGAGTTTTGAGGTGATTTTATACGCCGGAAAGCAACTTTTATCGGTGTTGTTTTTTCAACAAAAATACGAACTTTTTGGCTACCCGGCTATTTAATTATTAAACTTATTTTGACAAAACTATTTTAATATTTTAATTAAATCCTAATCAAGCACTAGTAGGCCTAATTTGTGGGCTTAATGGGCCTAAGCTTAATTAATGAAATAATTAACTATTTAATATGTTAATCCCTCCACAAACCGTCACAATTTCCTACACCACTTTTCAGATTTTACTCACCCAAATTCTCCAATATACACGACACACACACACCTAAATATTTTAAGAGAAAACCGTGAGCTTCAAGGAGATTTCAGCATAGGAGTTCATGCCACCGTTCTTCGCAATCGTCAACGAGAATTCGTGGGTTAAATACGCAAAGGCACGCATATTTCTTTCCTTCAAACATCATCACACCATAATAATTGTCTAAGCATAATTTTAAAGAAAAATTATGGGACACAAACTGAATTTTCGAAACTATATGCATATGTGTTCTAAACTTGTGTGTTTGATTTCCAAAATCATGTTTTTGTATGGTTTAAGGGGCTGCCATGATTTAGGTTATGATCAAGTATTGTTTCACATGGATTTTAAGTCCTAGATCATCACCAAAAACCCTGCACAAAACGAAAACACGTAAACTGAACCATGTTCGAACACTAGCATCATAGGGATCGGGTTCCTTGAGCTGGTGGTTTGGCTTGGTTCGGTTGGACCAGGACTGGGCTAGAGTCTCGTGAGGGGTCTGAGAAGGGGTCTTAGCCACGCTAGGACTCGAGTAAGTGGACTTGGATGAGTCCTTGCCAACAAGGACTCCTACCCGAGAGTCTTCAAGGTAGGCGCAGGGCTACGCTAGCTTGCAAGGAAGAAGGGGCTCGGTCTTTGGCTCAGGGGCAGGGCTAGGGTGAGTTATAAGGGTCCTAGGAAGGTGCTTTAGCGGTTGGTTCAGGGGCTGGGCTCGTGGCTAGGTCCTAGGAGCAGCAGCATGGAGTCCATACGATTGTGGGGTTCTCGGCTTGCTGTGGGGCTTAGTTGGGGGCTTCGATTTATGTTTCGGGAAGGTTCCTAAGGGTTCCAAGGATCCAGTAGGGTGCCTAAGAGGGTTGGTCAGGGTTTGGTTCAACATGGCTTGTGGGTGGCTCGAGGAAATCGGACCATGGCTCGGTGTGAACTTTTATGGGTCAAATTAGGGTTTTTAAAGTTAAAATAAATCTAAACACGGCTCATGGGGGTCAAGTCATGCTTCACGAGGGCTAAAATAATTTAAAAAGACTAAGTTATGAATTTAGAAATTTTATATTAAAAGTTTGAAATTTTTCGGGATTAAAACGCCTTCAAAACGACTAATTACGAATTAATTAAAAAGTCTAATATTTAAGCTAAATAAAATTATGAGAATTTTAATTTATTCTTGAATAATTATTTGGGACATGTTAGAGTCAATAAAATTAAGAAAAAGTCAAAAAAGTGAAATTTTACGTCTAGGGGTAAAACAGTCATTTTACACCCAAAAATTAGTAAACATCGTGGCAGTGTCCTAAATGCTGTTTAATATGCTAATATGATTATTTTCAATGATTATGTAAGTTTATGAATTTTTATATGTCAAATTACGATTTTTAAATGTTTATGATTTTTGTGATTTAATTATGGATATTTAAAAGACATGTTGCATGCTTGGTTTCAAAATAAAACGATATTACGATGCATGTTTTTATTAAGTGATGGAAATATGACATGTTGAATGACGTGAAGGGATTGTGACTAAATACGATGATATGTTGGAAATATCGTGAAGGTTATGGTTCTAGTGGAAGCCCGACGATCGTGTTTCCTTGGATACGGATACGAATATGAATACGAATATGTTAATATGTTGACCAAGGCCCAGTAGATCGGTGAGAGTGTTGCTGGTGTCCCCGCCGCCCAGTACTGTGGTTTTCTCTAAATGGATCCATCGTCCAATACGATTAAGAATACGAGTCACAATCACGATCTGAATTCAACAAACACAAATATGTTAATATGAATATGAATATTTGGATATGAAAATGTTTACGAAAATGTTTATATTTAAAGTTATGCATTATTGTGAAAATGTTATTTAAATACAAGTATTTTTCATCGTTGTATGTGATCTGTATTAAGTAATATTTTGTTATCAAGAATATGAGGTGTTGAGTCTTTGGAGTCACTAGGTGTGATTGATGTAGGTGATATTAATAATTATGATATGGGAGGTCTTGATGGTTGACCTGACTGGACTGAAGTTGCACACAACTCGAGGACCAACGCTTCTACTTTCCGCATTTAAGTTTATGATTTACATTAAAGATTTTAAGACTATTTGTTTATGCTTTTTAGAGATTTTTGAGAGGTTTTGTATGGGCTATACTTTTTATATTTATTGCTTTTTAGGTTGGTAAAACGTTTGACGATTTCAAAATTTAAAATATTTTCCTTTGATTTTTAAATGTTAGTTAATTGTTTATTTTTAAAATGGTGCAAGATATTTTCAAACTATTTATATATATATATATATATATGTAAGAGAAAATAAAAAAAAATTCTATCACATTTTAAGCAAAACGAAATAAGCAGACATTTCACATACAAAAAAAAACGTGAGTATCATGCAAAAATTATCGAATTTCATGTCAAACTTTAAAAAAACTGCAACCACAAGGTAGGTCACTACATTTTCCAACAAACACATGATTTACAGCATAATGTTGGAATGAATGATGAGAAAAACGAGAATAAAAGCGTGCCTTGATGATTGTATGCTAGAAAACCTGAAGATGCACACGTAGGATGAACACCGGAGGAGCGAGAAAGGGTTTTTTTGAAAGAACAAAGCTTGGCCGAGAGTTGTTGCTGAAAATGGCGTGAGGGAGGATGCTGAAATGTGGAGTGGACAGCTGCTAGGTGTTTAAGTAGGTTTAGGGTTACTTAGTGATGTAATTAAATAAACGGCTTAAGCTTAAATGAGCCCTTAGTTATAATTAAATGGTTTAAAAGGGTTTTTGAGCCTATTATTCCCTAAAAAAAACCCATCAAGCCCAAAAACATTCACGAAAAATATTTTGTTTAGGTATATTTTTGAAAATATTGCCCGAGCTCTCAAAAAGTTCCTCGTTTTGATAAAATTTGCGTACTGATTAAAAATACGACTTGGCGAGTAAAAATACCCACCAAGGCCCATTTTCAAAAGACTTAAAAATAATTATTCAATAAAAATATTAAAGACTTAAAAATAATTATTCAATAAAAATATTTCCTGATTATCCTCGGTCTTCGTTCCTCGTTCGAGCGCGAAAGCTACTAAAAACCTTTATACATGAAACTTTAATAAACAAATAATTAAAACCACATATTCATGTTAAAATCATGCATTTAACGCATTAAAATAATTTAACTAAAATACATAAGAAATTGATAACTTGGATGTGGTTTACGTGGGCCCTTCAAATTTTTGGGACGTTACAATCTATCCCCCTAAATATGAATTTCGTCCTCGAAATTCGCTTATCCTCGATAAACAAAAAGTTTAGACTCTTAATTATAGTATCCTAATAATCCACGCTTCCGCTGCACCACCCTGATAACATAAGTGTTAAGTTGTCCTTATGTCTCCTCCATCCTAATTAAATTGCCTTCAAAATCCTCGATGGCGAATTGCAACATAAAACAACCTATGGTGACTTAGTTCTTTTCTATTATGACCTTGAATTTTGACTTATCTCGCAATTACTCATACTAGAGCTGGATGTCCAAACTTATCGCACTTACTTTTCTTATACAATACCCATAATGTTCATCAACCTATTACATTATCATTTATGCAGTTCGACTTAAGAAATCTTAGAACCCAAAAATTACTGATCGACTTCTATCATCGATACTGCACTTAAAAGTTAAAACTTATCTCAACCCGTTAATAATATTAGCCTAAGATCCTTGAATCGAATCTTTATCTTACGGTGCAAAACTTACGAAATTTAACTATTTACAAGTACATCCAAAATATACAATTGTAATAAATCTTAAATCGAGTAGTGTTAACCCATAAAACCCAAATATACAATATCGATCTCCTACCTATATAATAAAGCCCTTCTAGTCTCAATTACATGCTTAAACTATTTTCTACCCGATTACAATATAGTTGAGGCCTAAGACCTTTGGACTTTCCTCCTTGAAACAAATGTCACGTTCTTACGTATCTTTAATACTTAATTAATACTTGCTATAAACACTAGTAGAATTTTTGGTTTTTACTTCGCCAATAGTTACTTCGGCGATTATTAATTATGAAGTAGTATATACCAACCAACTTCGGTAATAACACCGGCGAAGTAAAACATTATTTTTTACTCACAATTTAAAAAACACGGGCTTCACTTCTAATTTTTTGTAACATTATACTTTGATTGAGTAGTTTTGATGAAATAAAAAGTAAAAAAAAATTTTAAATTTATATTAAACCATACGAGTGCTCAAATAATATTTTGAAAGTCAAAATAAAAATTTTAAAACTTCCACTACATTTGGGCACGAGAAAAACGATTCCAGAACAGTGGCATCTTTCACATAACAGTTTGGTTTACATACGATTAAATTGTGATTGTTACATCAGCCCATTTCGTTCCATGTTGGGCTGCTTTTTTTGCGGCCCGCCTGATATCTTTTGAGCCCGACACTATTCTTATTTTTGGGCTGACAATTAAAAACAAGTGGGAGATAGGCGACAATTTGTCACACCTCCCACTTGTTTTTAATTGTCAGCCCAAAAATAAGAATAGTGTCGGGCTCAAAAGATATCAGGCGGGCCGCAAAATGTCCATTTCAGCCTCACCCAGAGCTTCACTCCTGTAAAATAAAAGTGTAAATTACATATCGAAGAGATGATGAAAACATCGAGGTCGAATGTGCATTAAAGATTTGTAGAAAAGAAAGTAAGAAATTAGAGGATAGGAAATAATGGTAGAAGACGGCATGAAGAATAAATGGAGAAAAAAATAAAAATGAAAAAGAGAAAAAATAGAATTAGTTTTATGTGTTGATATTCTTTTCAGATACTCTTTTCAAATATTTATTAATAGTAAATAATTGGTTTTATTTTGAAAATTTTAAAATTATGTTCCTAGAATTGAATAAAAATTAAAAATTATGTTTCACAATGAAAACCATTAATAAATTTTGATAGGATCGATTAACATAGATTGAGAGTTTAGAAAAGGGAAGGATGAATAAACACTCGGGCTTTTGGAAATCTTTTGAGTATGAATCAGTCTTTTATTTTACTGATCCAGAAATCTTTTTTGTCGATATAAATTAGTAACTGATGATAGTGCGAAATTAGACTGAAATATAGATTTAAACTAAGTATAAGGTTATGTGAAAACTGAATAGATAATACACTAGAACACGCGATTTTTATAGAAGTTCAAAGACTTCAAATGCTCCTACGTCACCTCTTTATATCAAAGATATGTTTTTCACTAAAAGACTTTGACGTATTATTACATATTGTAGTAATCTATTTCAGTTGGACTTATACACTGCCAAACTGAAACACTTAGATTTTCAAATATCTTATAGCAAACATAAAATAAATGAATCGCTCTTAACAAGTAGCGTGAATGCTACGAATAAATACAATGAAAACAAGAGCTTAAGTGTGTGATTTGTACACTGAGAAAAATGCACGAAAAATGTATCGCAACTGATTGATGATTGTGGATAGTTTGTCCAATAAGTTTTTACCAACACTCTTCAAGTGAATCGATCATCTATATATAGTCTTCGATCCCAACGGTCACATTAAATGCATTTAATGACTAATATCAGTTGAATCGTCGTTTAGTTCATGTTGATGACTTTATCTGACAGTGGGACGAAATATCAGACTGTTCTGCTCTGTTTCATTTGTTCTGCTTTGTTACGAACTATCAATCTGTCGGCTGATACTACAACTGATGTCGTGACTAACTAATCAGAAGTCAACTCATCGACAGATCAGTTCAGCTGGACATTATTAGTTAAAACTTATGTCATTTCAGTTTGGGATACTTTAGTTGATGAATATTTTTCCAATTCAATTAAACTAAGTCTTCACTTCTAATTACCATTTCTTTTATTGAACTTTATGTCATCGGTTTTAAATCTCCTTCCAGTACGATCTCTTGATTATGTTCGGTCAGTTTGATTCTTCAGTGCTTTTGCGGATTTAATTGTCAAACTCTGAAACTTATAATATTCCAACAATTTTTTCGTTTTCGGTGTTTCACAAAACTTAGGTATCTTGGACCGATGAAATGATTATTCAGATAGAATGAAATAACGAAATTGATTGTAGATAAAATAATGTACATATTGGTATATAATCAGGAAATATTTTTCTTTTAATTTGAAAGAGTTAAGTACATATTCTTACGTACATTTCAAAATGAAAAAAATATAGATGTCCAATGGACTAGCAACTGTCTAATAGACTAGAAATTGATTTAGGACACTTGATCATTTATTGGACTTCTTCTCAGCCGGTCCTTTGTCAGTTGGTTTGTCTATAAAACGTCCACTACTATTTTTTCATAAACTCGAAAATACCAAATAAAACAAACTTAACATTTTCATGATTCCTAATAATTTAACATTTGAAATCTCAGGTGCATAAAAATATCCTTAAAATATCAACTAACAAAAAATCCTACGTCGACCTTTAAAAAGACCAACTAACATAAAATTAAAGCATAAAAAATATCTCTAATAAATTCCTTAACATAAATCTTTCAAATCTTTTATCTATCAATCTAGTGCGGCAAATGGGATCCCTCTTGCCCTTTTCCCTCACGACATCCCCACAAGTTCATAAGTTCACCGTTTCTTCTTAAAACGGATCCACCACATAGCATATATCATTTGTCACAGTCAATTCACATCCCTCAAATATTTTTCATTTTCTTTTAAAAGTATAAAATATCATAACTTTCCAAAAATAGCATTTTTAGTAGTAAAATTGCACAACTTTACCAAAAATCATAAATATTATATTTTCAAAAAATTCATCATTTTAAATCATAAAATATCATTTAACATGCATTATGATCCTTCGGATGCTGCCAAGCTTTTACGAAATACTCAAGTATAAAATGATCGTTTAGCCCCTAGACGTAAAATTCTCGATTCTGACTTTTTCTTACTTTTAATGACATGAGCTTATCCCAAATAATTATTGAAGCTTAAGTCTAATTTTTCATAATTTTATTCAGCTTAATTCGAGGCTTTTCATTTAATTATTTAATTAATAATTCGTGTGATGTTTTAATTCTCAAATAAATTCAAAACTTAATATTTTGATCCCAAATTTTAAACATAGGCTTTTTATTACCTAAACTACCCTTGTGAGCCATTAACCACCCCCGTGGACCCATGGTTCAAGATTTTGTTATTTAATTTTCATTTTTGACCCTTATAAGAAAACACCGAGCTATCTCATAATTTACTAGAGCCATGGCCGAGCCACCTTAAACAAAATCCTCGCCAACCCATCTAGATACCCTTTTGATCAACCCTGACCCTAGCTCGCGCACGGACCGTGCACAAAAGATGCAAAGCTGCGCATGAACCTTCCCTCTCACCTAAGACACTTAGCCAACTAGGACTCTTCTACTCGAGCCACCACCGAGCCCAAATGACCCTCACTGATCATGGACCACGCCTAGACCCAACCAAGCCCAGACTAGACCCTAGACTAGCAATGAAAGCCACCTGAACAAGAACAGCAGCCGCGCCCAAGGTGTTCCTTCACGTTTTGCTCGGGCCACGTCAGGCCACCCTGCACAGCCCCATGACCCAAACCCTGACCACCTCCCTTGGACCCTGATAGACCAGCCTGGCTTGCCCTCAGGGCAGCCGCAAGCTTCCTCTCTCCCGAACCAACCCTTGCGCGCGTGGGGGAGAGTCCTAGTTCGCTAAGAATCTTCCCTAGCCACTCCCTCGGACCCTAGCCACCCTAGGACCCAATCTAGCTCTAGACTGAGACCAACAATTCCCCTAAACCAGCCCTGGCTGGTCCCCAACACCCATGCACAGCAGCCGAGCAACTTGAATCATGCAAAACCCATAAACCCTTGGCTTTACTATCCAACATTCAGAGCCCCTTCCAAACCATGTCCAGCCCTATTTTCTCTTAAAATTATTTTTATTTTAACCATATTACATCTTGTGATGGCAGCGTACTCGTTGAAAATCATATCATGATCTCATATACGTAAAAACATTGAAAGCTTTTGAAAATATTTGGCAAAACGATGAACCAATCGTACAAATATATTTTTCATGAATAAACAATTAAAACATGCATATTATGATTTGAATGATGCGAAAAAAGGTTTAAAAAACGTGTTTTTGCATTTAATATGCTCGAATATTCTATCGTTGGCGAGGGTGCGAAGTTGGACGACCGGACGACGACGAATCCTAGCTTTTCCTCCTTATCTTATTTTCGAAAATTAGTGTGTGAAAGTGTGTGTTTTTCGGCTGATATGGTGCTCTGAAAATCCTAGGTAACATATTTATAGATTTAATTTTGCATGCTAATGGGCTTTGGTTTTGGGCCTCCAAGTATTCGAGCAATTGGGTCTACTCAATTTAGTTAAATTGAGTCCAATAACTCTTATTTAATTAAAACATAAAATTATATAAAATTAGTTTCCCAAAAATAATATTTTTGATCTTTTAAAAACTCTTGTTTACCCAAAACCGGCTTCACGGGAAAAATTGAGCTCAACTCGTAAAATAATTTGAACTCTAACTTTTTCAAAAAAATTAAATCATTTTAATCATATTAGGAAGCCTTGAAAATATTTAAGGAAAAATTAAATATTCTTGTTTTGGTCGCCCCCGGTCTTCTTTTTGCTGCCTTGTAATGCCCGAATTTTGAAAAAAAATAAAATTGTGGCAGTAGTTGTGATGGTTTATGGCTTTACGTTATGGTATGAATGGTAATGAATGTTATAGAATTGAATAGATAATGGATGGGTAGAATCAAATGTTGAATTTGAGCTAAATAGGTAATGGAAGTGCAGAAACGGTATGAAAAATGTGGCAGTAGTTGTGGTTTTTAGCATAATATTTTGTATATTGATCCAATTGATGTGAGGTTACTTTCATTAGAAAGATAATACATAAGGCTATAACTTTCTTATTTTGAGTTTTGGTCAAATCATTAGGGAAGACGAGCCAAAAGCGCCCCGAAGTGTGTCGTGCGTATCGTCATTCCTACAATGACACATGTTGGGAGATTGAGCATAAATTTTACTCAGATCTCCAAATGACATGAAGCTAATTGGAGATGCAAGCCAAGACATAGGGCTACAACTTTCTAGTTTACCACTTTCGCAAATTCTGAAGTTAAAAATGCGTTTTGGACAGAATACAACGCGCTCCTGCGCCAGATCCCGCGCGATGGCGCGCCCATTGCTGAAATTTTTGTGTTTGGGCAGTATGGTGCGCGCCCCTGCTCCAAAACACGTGCCATGGCGCCCAGCACTTGTACAAAAAAATGTGTTTTGAGGTTTGGATGGTATATATTTGATTGGGGAATGACTTTTGTATCATTTCTTCTCATCCTCATTTCTCTCCATCGGTTTAGAGCTAGGTTTCCTCATTTTTTCTTCAATCCAATTTCTTCCAAGACATTAATCTTTGATTGAAGCCTTAATCTTTGCTTGGAGATTAGAATTTCTTCTCCTCAAGAGTTTAGAAGCAAGGTAAGAAAGCTTATTTCCTTGGGTTAGTGATTGAAGGGAAAACAATGGGTTGTTTGGTTTGAGTGTTGAGGTAAAGTTGTTAATATAATGATTGATGGCATTGTATGTATTGATATTTTGGAAAAGAAATGAAATTGTAGAGGAGCTAACTCTTTAGCACGCACGTCACGTGTTTGACAAAATGATTCAATGAATGTTTTTATGTCATATTACGGTTAAGAAATGATATGGATTCCTTCTTTACACAATTGTTGGGATTTGAGTTTTCTTGAATATCCAAATTGCAGATCTTGGCTCGAAGCATTATTGAATTAATTATGAATTTTGTACAGAAATTGCTCTGTTTTGATAAATGATCCGAGTTATTGAGTTATAGTAGAATTCAGAGGTTCAAGACTTCTCACCTACACATTTCGATCTTCTTTTGGTAATATTTGAAAGGTATGTTACGGCCGGTAACATACGAGGTAAAAGTATCATTTTTATTTTAAATTGAAAATTTGATGGCTTGATGAATTACTTGTGATTTTTGATGATTGATCTTTTGAGATGAGCTTATTATGATATTGACTTGATGAGATTGAAATGCATCATTGCATTGCATATTGAGCCAATTTTCGATTCAGATTTGATATGCTGGAGGTCGCCTTGATTTATTGATTTGTTGGACGTATGGGGCTATAGTTGAGTTGGCATAGTGTATGCGGAGGTCGCTGCTATGGCCTGAAGACTCTCTATAGGCGCACCATAGTCCTGGGATTGTACAACACAGCACCCCACCCCGAGCGGATGAGTCGGTGGATGTAGCTGGGTGATTCTATTCCCTTGGGTACCCTATGACCAGATGATTCACTTGATCTTGAGATTTATTGATAGCCCACAGCTTCTGATCATGCATTGCATTATATTGCATCTTTATGGATTTATATGAACTATTTTGAAAATTAAATTCTCATATGTTATTGATTGTATCATACTGGGTTTATATTCCTTGGCACGTCGGCTATCTTTTGTTTTCATGTACTTGACGGTAGGTGAGGCGAGGCTTGGGATGCTAGAGTCCAGTTCCAGGCGAGGAGATACGAGTTAGAGTTGGATTCTCGGGTCTTAGGAGGTATTTGATGATGTTTGGATTACTTTTGTTCACTAGTTATTTTGACATGTTGAAAATTATATTTCAAACATTTGAGACATTTAAATTATTTTGACGATGTTTATGTCAGTTTGTGAACAAGAAATTATATATTTTATTAAATCATTTGGTTTGATACATTTAAGTATTAGATATCGGACCCGGGGCCCCACATTAGGTGGTATCAGAGCGTATGATATTTGGGAACAGGATAGATCGAGTCAGTTCGAATTGCTTGATCATGTGATATATTTTCTAGGATTTTCACTGTGCCGTAATGTGAAATACATAATCATAATTGAGATACTCTATTGTTGAGCTATATTCGAGATTTTTGAGGTTATTGAGTCTCGAGAGCCAGAGATGATTGATACAAGATTGAGATCATTATGATATTGTGATTTATCTATGTTTGATCTATTGTATATCAGACATGGCTACTCGTGATAGAGGTCGTGGTAGACCTAGACAGAACATACCAGTGGCACAAGATCAGGGTAGTGCTACTCATACTCAGATGGATATAACTCCGACTCCGATGGAGATACTGTTAGCCAGATTTCAGTCTTTGCACCCATCGATGTTGAAGGGTACCGAGAATGCATTAGAGTGTGAGAATTTTTTGGAGAATATGGATCAATTATTTGAATCTCTTGAGTATTCAGATGATCGTAGAATCAAATTAGTTGTTCATCAGTTATTGGATGTTGCTAAGAGTTGGTTGATCATGACAAAGGAAGCTTTAGAGGGTCGAGGTACGATTGTTACCTGGGATATTTTTAAATCTGAATTTTATCAGCGTTTCTTTCCTACCTCTTACAGGAAAGATAAGGGAGCCGAGTTTGTAAATTTAAATTAGGGAAATTTGAATATTGAGGACTATGTTGCTAAGTTCTCGAATTTACTGAGATTTGCTCCTCATGTAGCATCCGATGAAGAAGCTAAGGCTGATCACTTCATAAATGGTCTTAATCCTGATATCTTTAACCTGGTTAATACTGGAAGGTCTAACACTTTTGCTGGAGCTGAAACCGGAATCAACGACTCCAACAGCCACAGTTCCGACAGAAGTTTAGACAGGGTAATAGTGGAAACATAAGAGAGCAGTTTAGGGCTAGATGGAAGCAATTTAAGAGGCATGGCATTAATTTTTCAAATTCTAGTGGATTAAGACAGTCTGGTTCAGTTCAGAGTACTGGTTATTCAGGCACAACTTGTGGTCAGTGTGGTGGTAGACATTATACCGATCAGTGTAGAGGAATCTCAGGAGCTTGCCACTTGTGTAACCAGATGGGACATTATGTTCGAGTGTGTCCTAATCGTGGCAGTGAAATATCTCAGAGTGGGGGATCATCGAGACAGACACCTCACCAGAATCGTCAGACCCCTACAGTTCATTCTTATCAGCAATCAAACCGGTCAGATCAGAACAAACAGAGTGGTGGCCACAGGGCAGGACATCCACCTAGACTGCAGGCTCGAGTTTGTGCACTCACTGAGGATGAGGCACATCATGCTCCAGATAATTTCATTGTAGGTAATTGTTTTCTCTCAGGTTATCCTACTTATGTTTTGATGGATACGGGTGCATCACATACTTTCATATCTGAGCACTTTGTCACATTGCATTCGTTGCATTCTATACCATTATCATCTACCTTATCTATTTCTACTCCACTGGGCAAAGTGATGAGGTCAGCTGAAATGATAAGTGGTTGTGAATTTCGTTATGAGGATAATGTCATTGAGCTTGATTGTATTATATTGGAGATGTCTGCTTTTGACTGCATAGTTGGTATTGACATGTTGACAAGATACATGGCTACTGTAGATTGTTTTCAGAAAATTGTTAAGTTTAGGCCTGATATGACAGATCACTGGACATTCTATGGTAAAGGTTCTCGAGCTAAGATTCCTTTGATATCTGTTTTTTCCATGACTCGTTTGTTGCAGAAAGGAGCCGAATGTTTCTTGGTTTATGCGATCGATATTTCAAGGTCAGTACCTAAATTTGCAGATATTCCAATTGTTAGTGAATTTTCAGATGTATTTTCAGATGAAATTCCAGGATTTCCTCGAGTCCGAGAGGTTGAGTTCAATATTGAGTTGATGCCAGGTACACAGCCTATTTCTAGAGCTCCTTATAGGATGGCGCCAATTGAACTGAAGGAACTAAAGGAACAACTTGAGGATCTATTGGCTAAAGGATATATAAGACCAAGTGTTTCACCTTGGGGTGCTCCGGTTTTATTCGTGAAGAAGAAAGATGGGTCTATGAGGCTTTGTGTCGATTATAGACAATTGAATAAAGCCACAATAAAGAATAAGTATCCTTTGCCAAGGATTTATGATCTCTTTGACCAGTTGCAGGGTTCTTCAGTATATTCTAAGATTGATTTAAGATCCGGATATCATCAGTTAAGAGTTAGAGAGACAGATGTGCCTAAGACTGCTTTTCGTACCAGGTATGGAGATTTTGAATTTTTTGTTATGCCTTTTGGGTTGACCAATGCACCTGCGGTATTTATGGATTTGATGAACCGTGTGTTTCAAAGGTATATAGATCAATTTGTTTTGATCTTCATTGATGATATTCTTATTTATTCAAAATCTGAAATTGAGCATGCCGAGCACTTGAGAGCTGTTTTGCAAATTTTGAGAACTGAAAAGTTGTATGCTAAATTATCGAAATGCGAGTTTTGGTTGGATAGAGTGGTTTTCCTTGGACATGTGATTTCAAGTGCTGGTATATCAGTTGATCCGAGTAAATTTGAGGCAGTCATCAATTGGTCTAGACCGACATCAGTTCCTGAGGTAC
This sequence comes from Primulina tabacum, assembly GCF_025594145.1. Taxonomy (NCBI): domain Eukaryota; kingdom Viridiplantae; phylum Streptophyta; class Magnoliopsida; order Lamiales; family Gesneriaceae; genus Primulina; species Primulina tabacum. The sequence goes on from NC_134565.1 coordinate 20,337,867, forward strand.
GTAGTTTTATGTGTTTGGCAGGCTATTATCGCAGATTTATTGAAGGATTCCCACAGATTGCGAGGCCAATTACCCAGCTGACACAAAAGAATGTACCATTTATTTGGTCGCAAGCATGTGAGGCTAGTTTTGTTGAACTTAAGCAGAGATTGACTAGTGCTCCAGTTCTGACTATTCCATCAAGTGTAGGAGGATTTACAGTGCACACTGATGCTTCACATCAAGGACTGGGTTGTGTATTAATGCAGCATGGCCGTGTGGTTGCCTATGCTTCACGACAGTTGAAGCCACATGAGTCTAGATACCCAGTGCATGACTTGGAACTAGCAGCAGTGGTTTTTGCCTTAAAGATTTGGCGTCACTACTTGTATGGGGAGAAATTTGAGATATTCACTGATCATAAGAGTTTGGAAATATCTCTTTTCACAAGCAGAGTTGAACATGAGACAGAGGCGTTGGTTAGATTTGTTGAAAGACTATGATTGCGAAATAAAATATTATCCAGGAAAGTCTAATACAGCAGCCGATGCTTTGAGCAGAAAAGTATGTAATATGTCCTTGATCACTAGCAGGGTATCTGATTTAGTGTAAGAATGTTGTCTTTCTGGTTTAGATTTTGTGGTAGATACTCAACCTGTAAAAGTATTTATGATTCAGGCAGAACCCGAGTTGTTTGTAAAAATTAGAGAGGCCCAAAAGTTGGATCAAAGCATTTAGAAATCAGTTGAACTTGTCAAATCAGGACATCAATCAGAATTTCAGGTCAATAATGAGGGTATTTTGTTTGTGAATGATCGTATTGTAGTTCCTAATATTTCAGAGTTGAGGATACAGATTTTGCGTGATGCTCATTGCAGTAAGTTCAGTGTACACCCTGGAAGTAAAAAGATGTACAATGATTTGAAGAAACAATTTTGGTGAAAAAGAATGAAGTCTGACATAGCAGAATTTGTATCTAGTTGTTTGAATTGTCAACAAGTGAAAGCAGAAAGAAAGCGACCATGAGTTCTTTTGCATAGCCTTAAAGTTCCAGAATGGAAGTGGGATCATATCACCATGGACTTTGTCACGAAATTGCCGAGGTCGTCTAGGGGTTGCGATTCAATTTGGGTTATCGTTGATAGATTAACCAAGTCTTCATGTTTTATTCCTTATCAGATGACATATAGGCATGATTAGATGGCCAGATTGTACATCAGAGAAGTTTTGAGATTGCATGGTGTTCCTAAGTCAATTGTATCAGATCGTGATCCCTGATTTTCTTCTCATTTTTGGCAGAGTTTACAAGAGGCCCTTGGTACTCGTTTGCATTTGAGTACAGCATATCATCCTCAGACAGACGGACAGTCAGAACGTACTATTCAGACATTAGAGGATATGCTGAGAGCTGTAGTGATGGATTTTGGTATTGGTTGGCAGGATTCGTTACCACTTGTCGAGTTTTCATATAACAATAGTTATCAAGTGAGCATTGGAATGTCACCATTTGAAGCACTATATGGCAGGAAGTGTCGATCTCCTCTGTATTGGGACGATTTATCTGAAGCACCAATTGTAGGACCTGATATGATAAGAGATATGACAGAGAAGGTGAAATTGATTCAGAGTCGTATGAGAGCTGCTCAGGATATACAGGCTAAGTATGCGAACATCAGGAGACGGCCGTTGATTTTTGATAAAGGTGACAGAGTTTTTCTGAAAATATCTCCTTTTCGTGGTACAATTAGATTTGGAAAGAGGGGTAAATTATCACCGAGATTCATAGGTCCGTATGAGATTTTGGAACGTGTTGGTGATTTGGCTTATAGATTAGCTCTTCCTCCTGCGTTATCAGGTGTTCATGATGTTTTTCATGTGTCCATGTTGAGGAAATATCATCCAGATCCTTCTCATGTACTTCCACCAGATAAAGTTGAGTTAGATCAGAATTTGAGCTACATTGAGAGACCGATTAAAATTCTAGATAGAAAAGACAAGCAACTCAGAAATAAATTGATACCGTTGATTAAAGTACAGTGGAACAGATATGGTGTCGAAGAGGCAACTTGGGAATTAGAAGATAAAATGAGACATAAATATCCAGAGTTATTCAAATGAAGTACGCTTCTATTCTCGGTTTTATTTTCAATATTGATCATTACATCTTAGACTTGAAAGAGATGATTGATTTCCAGGACGAAATCTATTTTTAGAGGGGAGGAATTGTAATGCCCGAATTTTGAAAAAAATAAAATTGTGGCAGTAGTTGTGAAGGTTTATGGCTTTACGTTATGGTATGAATGGTAATGAATGTTATAGAATTGAATAGATAATAGATGGGTAGAATCAAAGGTTGAATTTGAGCTAAATAGGTAATGGAAGTGCAGAAACGGTATGAAAAATGTGGCAGTAGTTGTGATTTTTAGCATAATGTTTTGTAAATTGATCCAATTGATGTGATGCCACTTTCATTAGAAAGATAAGACATAAGGCTATAACTTTCTCATCCTCATTTCTCTCCATCAGTTTAGAGCTAGGGTTCCTCATTTCTTCTTCAATCCAATTTCTTCCATGACATTAATCTTTGATTGAAGCCTTAATCTTTGCTTGGAGATTAGAAGTTCTTCTCCTCAAGAGTTTAGAAGCAAGGTAAGAAAGCTTATTTCCTTGGGTTAGTGATTGAAGGGAAAAAAATGGGTTGTTTGGTTTGAGTGTTGAGGTAAAGTTGTTAATATAATGATTGATGGTATTGTATGTATTGATATTTTGGAAAAGAAATGGAATTGTAGAGGAGCTAACTCTTTAGCTTGCACGTCACGTGTTTGACAAAATGATTCAATGAATGTTTTTATGTCATAGTACGGTTAAGAAATGATATGGATTCCTTCTTTACACAATTGTTGGGATTTGAGTTTTCTTGAATATCCAAATTGCGGATCTTGATTTGAAGCATTATTAAATTAATTATGAATTTTGTACAAAAATTGTTCTGTTTTGATAAATGATCCGAGTTATTGAGTTATAGTAGAATTCAGAGGTTCAAGACTTCTCACCTACACATTTCGATTTTCTTTTGTAATATTTGAAAGGTATGTTACGATAGGTAACATACGAGGTAAAAGTATCATTTTTATTTTAAATTGAAAATTTGATGGCTTGATGAATTACTTGTGATTTTTGATGATTGATCTTTTGAGATGAGCTTATTATGATATTGACTTGATGAGATTGAAATGCATCATTGCATTGCATATTGAGCCAATTTTCGATTCAGATTTGATATGCTGGAGGTCGCCTTGATTTATTGATTTGTTGGACATATGGGGCTATAGTTGAGTTGGCATAGTGTATGCGGAGGTCGCTGCTATGGCCTGAACACTCTCTATAGGCGCACCATAGTCCTGGGATTGTAGAACACATCACCCCACCCCGAGCGGATGAGTCAGTGGATGTTGTTGGGTGATTCTATTCCCTTGGGTACCCTATGACCAGATGATTCACTTGATCTTGAGATTTATTGATAGCCTACAGCTTCTGATCATGCATTGCATTATATTGCATCTTTATGGATTTATATGAACTATTTTGAAAATTAAATTCTCATATGTTATTGATTGTATCATACTGGGTTTATACTCACCGGCACGTCGGCTACCTCTGGTTTTCATGTGCTTGACGGTAGGTGAGGCGAGGCTTGGGATGCCAGAGTCCAGTTCCAGGCGAGTAGATACGAGTTAGAGTGGGATTCTCGGGTCTTAGGAGCTATTTGATGATGTTTGGATTACTTTTGTTCACTATTTATTTTGACATGTTGAAAATTATATTTCAAACATTTGAGACATTTAAATTATTCTGACGATATTTATGTCAATTTGTGAACAAGAAATTATATATTTTATTAAATCGTTTGGTTTGATGCATTTAAGTATTAGATATCGGACCCGGGGCCCCACATGCCTATTATCGAAAATTCGGATAAAATAATTCAATTTCATGAAATCATATCATATAATCATGCAATCATACCTTTAATTATTTAATAAATTTAATGCAAGCATTTAAAATCAATTAAATAAAACAATTAAGCAACTTAAATAATTTGCATGCATGTGGTTTACGTATGTTTGGTTTCCGGACGTTGCAATTATCCCCCCCCCCCCCCCCCCCCATAAATAGAATTTTGTCCTCGAAATTTGTCTAGTCTTGATAAATGAAAAGCATGACTCTCCTAATCACTTCGTATTTAACCCTCTTAGCTTAATTCTTAATCTCCATTTCGGTCCTCCCAAATCTCGAAAATTGTATTTCTAACCCAAAAATTCTCAATGTCAACTCCTAAATCTAGTTCAGGTAGAGCATGCAACTTATTCTCCTCTAAGTTCTTCCTTATCCCAAGCCATTCTCATAACCAATTTTAACTTTCATGCAGTAAAAGCATCGCAAAATTTTAAACAACTAGGTTACCTAGAAATCAGGGTGGTGCCGACTCTGTCTCGGCCTCCTCAGCTTCCATCACATAGACCCTTCTAGCAGTGGGTTGCTTAAACTTTGGACAATCCCTAGCCTTGTGTCCCAACTCTCCACACATGAAGCACTTGTAAGTACCCCACATGCACTTGCCATAGTGTAAACGATTGCACTCCTTGCACAGTGGTTTCTCATCAGTCTTCGGAATGTTCCTTTTAGGTGGTTGTCCTTTTGTTTTTGGTGGTTCGGGTTGCTTAGATGGTCCCGTATCAGGCTTCTTATTATTCTGACTAGCTTGCTGAGCACGATTCCTCTTTTGCTGCATCTCCCAATCAATATCCTTGAGTGACTGCTCGGCTCCAAATGCTTTGGCAACGGCACTAGTATCATCATTCGCTATCAAGGGCACAGAATGACAGCCCCTATTGAACTTCTGCACAAACTTGGCAACAGACCAATCTCCCTAAAGGAGACTCATGAACTCTCTCTTAGGCATAGAACGAACATCAGAAGTGAAATATTTATCATAGAACACTCTCTTGAAATCTTCCCATGTCAATGTCTCTAAGTTCACCTTTACGCCCCGAAAACTTAAAGGTCCACGCAAACCACATGCATGCAATTATTAAATTCTTTGTGTTTTAATTAAATGTTTTAATTACATTAATTAATTATGTTGTGCGTATTTGCATGATTAAAATATATTTTCTACATGATTGCGTTAAAATGTAATTTTAAAAGGTTATTTGAGTTGCGATCGAGGAATGGAGACCGATGGCTGAAAAATAGAAAATGTTTTTATTAAGCAATTTTTTTTAAGTATTTAAATTAAAAGTAATTATTTTTTTAATTTTTGAAAATATGGGGTTTTGAGGTGATTTTATACGCCAGGGCGTAATTTTTATCGATGTTGGATTTTCAACAAAAATACGAACGTTTTGGCTACCCGGATAATAAATTCACAAACTTATTTAAACAAAATTATTTTAAATATTTTAATTAAACACTAATGGACTAATTAGGCCTAATTAACCTTCCTAATGGGCCTAAAGTTTAATTAGTGATTTATGTACTATAAAATACACAAAAACCACCCCATAACCTTTTGGAAACACACGCCCCACACTCCATCACAATTCAAACTCCTCCCCCACCAGCAATTCTTCACGGCACACACTCAATTTTGAAAAGAAAGTTTCGAAGGTTGCAAAATAATTCAAGCCAAAGATCTTCGGGTCGTCGTTCTTCAATCGTCAATGAATAATCAGTGCGTTAAACATGCAAAGGCACGTCATATTCTCCCTTTACTCATCCTCACACCATATTATGTAATTGTTTATGAATTTGCATGAAAACAAGTCACACAAGTTTTATTTTCGTAACTATGTGCATATATGCTTTAAACTTGTGTTATTTGATTCCAAAATCATGTTTTTATGTGTTTAAAAGGGCTACCATGATTCGGACATGATTAAGCATGGATTTACATAAGTTTTAGGGTCATAAAAATCAACCAAATACGCTTCAAAAGGGAGAGAACACAAGCTTGGAGAAAATTATGTCATGGTGTTTGTAGGCTCGATTTTCATGTCTTTATGGCTTGGCTTGGTCAAGGCTTGGGTCCAGGGCAAGATAGGGTCTGTGATGGGTTGAGGAAAGAGTCCTAGCCATTCTATGACTCGAGACCATGGGCTGGGGAGGAAGGGTAGCGCTTGGGTGCAGCAGCTTGTGCAAGTTTGGTTGCCTCGGCCAGAGGCTTTGGGCTGGGCTAGGATAGATCATTAGGGTCCTAATATGGTGCTTGAGGGGCTGGTTCAAGGTTTGGGGCGGTTGGCTAGGTCCTAGCAACAGAAAAGTAGAGTCCTACCATGCAAGGGATTCTCGGCCAAGTTTCATGCATCTGGTGCAGTGCTTCGTGCGCGAGATCAAGGGGCTAGGTTGGTCTTGGCTGGGTCTGGGCGTGGTCCAGGGAAGGTTAGGGTCACGAGGGGTCAAGTGAGTAAGGGCTGGAAGGGTCCTAGACTAGGTGGGAGTCTTATTGCTCAAGGGTAACACACACACAACACTTGCAGATAATTAGGTCGAGTTCCTGGAGGTTTTTGAGTGGGCCAGGTCTGGTGTTTCGGGCTGGGATTGGTGATTAGGGTCCCTAGGTGGGTTGGCTAGGTTTTGGCTCAAGTTGGCTTGGGCGTGGCTCGAGTAAATTAGGTGATGGCTCGGTGTGTTCGATAAGGTGTCTATTTCAAAAATTAAAAGGTTAAAAATGAATCCATGGGTCCACGGGTGTGGCTCATGACTTGAAAGGGTAGAATAAGTCATAAAAACATTATGATAAAAATTTGGGATCAAAATAACGAGTTTTGGATTTATCCGGTATTTAATCGTCGCACGAAACGTTAATTAAAGAATTTATCGAAACGCCTAGTTTAAGCTTTATAAAATTATGAAAAATTAGTTTTAAGCTTAAATAATTATTATAAGTCTAAGATTTTAATTTGGAAATTTTATATTAAGGTTTGGTTTAATTCGGGATTAAAACGCATTAATACGTTATATTTAAAGATTAAATTAAAAGTTCTCGATTTAAGCTAAATAAAAATATGAGAAAATTCGTGTAAGCTTAAATAATTATTTGGCACATATTAGAGTCAACGGAATTGAGAAAAAGTCAAAAACGTGAAATTTTACGTCTAGGGGTAAAACGGTCATTTTACACATAGAAATTAGTAAACGTCATGGCAGTGCCATGAATGCTGTTTTACGTGCTAATATGATTAATTAAAATGTTTATGAATTTTTATGATGTTGATTTTAAAACGTTTATGGGTTTTTATGATTTTTATATGTTAAAACATTTATTATAAATGTTTACGGATTTTTAATCTTTTAAAATGTTTATTTTAAAATGTTTATGATTTTAATATGTTAAATTATGATTTTTAAATGTTTATAGGTTTTTATGATTTAACATTGACATTTAAAATATATGTTGCATGCTTGGTTTAAAAAAAACGATATTATATGCATGTTTTTATTAAGTGATGGAAATACGAAATGTTGAAGGACGTGAAGGGATTGTGACTAAATATGTTGGAGATATCGTGAGGGTTACGGTCCCAGTGGGAGCCCGACGATCGTGTTTTCGTTGATACGAATATGATGATATGTTAATACGTAAGGCCAAGGTCCTGTTGACCGGTGAGAGTGTCGCTGGTGTCCCCGCCACCCAGTACTGTGGTTACATGTAGAAGGATCCATCGCCCAATACGTTTAAGAATACGAGTCACAATCACGATCTGACTTCAACAAACACGAATATGAATTTGAATATGAATATGATGATACGAATATGTTGATATGAATATGAATATGAATATGTTTATGTTTATATGAAAATGTTTATGCAAAAGTTTATGAAAATGTTTATGTTTAAAGTTGATGCATCATTATGAAAATGTTTATGTTTCAAGTTTATGCAACATGAAAAGGTTTTTTTGAAAACGTTTATATTTAAAGTTTATGCATCATGAGAATGTTTTTTCTTCAAAATGTTTATGTTTAAAGTTTATGTTTCTTCATGAAAACGATATTTAAGTACAAGTATTTTTACGGCGCATGTGTTCTATATATGTAGTATTTGTGATCAAGGGTATGACGTGTTGAGTCTTTAGACTCACTAGGTGTGATTGATGCACGTGATTATGATAATAATGTTTATGGAGGTCTTGATGGTTGATCTGACTGGACTGAAGGTGCTCATAACCTGAGGACCGACGCTAGTTTTTCGCACTAGTTATGATTTATGATTTTAAGTTATGTTAAAGATATTTTTACGACGATTTATTTATGAGTTGTTTTTGAGAGGTTATAGTATGAACTATACTTTTCAAATAATGTTTTTGGGTTGATAAAATAGTTGGTTGTTTTACTTTTAAAATGGTTCCAAAATATTTTATGATTCGGCCGAATGCTATGTGAGGTTTGAAAAAAAAATCTAGTAAATTTTTAAGAAAACGAATAGCAGACGTTTCATCAACCCTCGCTCCGTACCCTCGCTCCGTTCCCTCCCACCATAAGGAAGCGTCACCCTTCAGTAGATAGATGATACAATGAACTCGGTCAGTGTCCGCCATATCCATATAACGAAAAATCATCTCCAAAGATCGAATCAATCCCTCAGTAATGAATGGATCAGTAGTGCCATGAAAATCCTCGGGGTTCATCCTCCTAAAATGCTCATATGCAGCCTCCGGTCTAACCCTCGCTCCATTTCCTACGTGTAGCTCTAGTAAACGTGCCATACCGGCTAGTACACAGGCACTAGAATCATGATTAGGTGGATGCTGTGGAATCTCCTCCCCATGTCTATCCTCATCATTCCTACACAAAATCCTTCTAGGAGGCATTTCTATATACGTCGTCCAAACCACGTAACCAACATGCATATAAATTTTTCATGCAACATTCAACTAGCATTTATATCATGCATCATAAAAGTGTGTAGAAAAATTTTAACATATAAAATATAAAGCATTAAAAAAACACATACTTGAGGCTTGACTTTTTTAGTTTCTTGGAGTGAAAGTACACACCTCTTAGGGGAAAATCTTGGCTCTGATACCAACTGAAACGTCCATTATTTTTTTTTTTTGCATAAACTAGAAAATACCAAATAATCAAGTGCATAAAAATATCCCTAAATCATCAACTAACCAAAAATCATACGTCGACCTTTGGAAAGATCAACTAACATAAAATTAAAGCTTAAAAAAATATCTCTAATAAATTCCTTAACATAAATCTTTCAAATCTTTTATCTATTAAGCTATTGCGGAAAATAAAGGTCCTCCGGGAGAGTACTGCCGCATTCGATCCACTCAAGTTTCAGCGTCTTCTTCCAATCATAAAATCCTACATCATCCAAATATAGTGAGCCTAATGACTAAGCACGTTCTAAACATGAGTAACAAATAATACATATAAAATCACATGAATTGAAAATCATACTCTTACTTAAAATAATCTATTGAACATAAATAAATTATTTAAAATCATTTCAAGGATAAAAATATCTCTAATAAATTCCTTAACATAAATCTTTCAAATCTTTTATCTATTAAGCTATTGCGGAAAATAAAGGTCCTCCGGGAGAGTACTGCCGCATTCGATCCACTCAAGTTTCAGCGTCTTCTCCAATCATAAAATCCTACATCATCCAAATATAGTGAGCCTAATGACTAAGCACGTTCTAAACATGAGTAACAAATAATACATATAAAATCACATGAATTGAAAATCATACTCTTACTTAAAATAATCTATTGAACATAAATAAATTATTTAAAATCATTTCAAGGATAAATAAATCGTATCTCGAAAAATCAATTTAACCGTAAATGTTTCAATCCTTTATCATTTTGGGTGAAGTTTGGTCCTCGAAAATGACTAGCTTTTATCCTTTGGTCGACTGATCAGTCTTCAGCTCCAAATGGTCCATGGGGGCGGGCACTAGGCTCCGCCGTAAAAATACGATCGTCGGGATCCCTATGAGACCTTTTCCCGTAAACGAGGTCCCTCTGGGGCCTTTTCCATCATGACATCCCCACAAAATCATAACTTCACCGTTCCTTATTAAAAAGAATCCCCCACATAACATATATAATTTGTCACAGTCAATTCACATCCTTCAAAATATTTTTCATTTTCTTTTAAAAGCATAAAATATCATAGCTTTCCAAAAATAGAAATTTTAGCAGTAAAAATTGCACATCTTTATCATAAAATCATAAATATCATATTTTCAACAAAATCATCATTTTAAATCATAAATATCATTTAACATGCATTATATTCCTTCGGGACGCTTCCAAACTTTTACGAAATTCCCAAGTATTAAATGACCATTTTGTCCCTACACGTAAAATTCTCGATTTTGACCTTTTCTTACTTTTAATGACATGGGCTTATCCCAAATAATTATTTAAGCTTAGGACTAATTTTTCATAATTTTATTCAGCCTAATTCGAGGCTTTTCATTTAATTATTTAATTAATAATTCGTGACACATTTTAATTATCGAATAAATTCAAAACTTAATATTATGATCCCAAATTTTAAACATATACTTTTTGTTAGCTAAACTACCCTTGTGAGCCATGAACCACCCTCGTGGACCCATGGTTCAAGACTTTGTTCTTTAATTTTCGTTTTTGACCCTTATAAGAAAATATCGAGCCATCTCATAATTTACTCGAAACAAGGTCAAGCCACCTCAAGCTAGACCCTAACCAACCCATCTATGTACCCTCCTTACGAACCCTGATCCTTAGAACCTGATCCTAGCTCGCGCACGGACCTTGCACAGAAGATGCAAAGCTGCGCGTGAACCTTCCCTCTCGCCTAAGACTCCTAGCCAACTTGGACTCTCCTACTCGAGCCACGACCAAGTCCAACTGACCCTCACCAAACCTGGACAATGCCCAGACCCTACCAAGCCCAGCCCAGACCCTAGACCAACGCTGCGAGCCACCTGAACAAGAACAGCAGCTGCTTACCCAAGGTGTTACTTCACGTTTTGCTCGAGCCACGCCAAACCACCATGCACAGCCCCATGAGCCGAACCCTAACCACCTTCCTTGGAACCTGATGGACCAGCCTGGCTCGCCCCCAGGGCAGCCGCAAGTCTCCCCTCTCCCGAACCAACCCTTGCGTGCGTGGGAGTGAGTCCTAATTCACTAGGACTCTTTCCTAGCCAATCCCTCGGACCCTAGCCACTCTAGGACCCAACCTAGCCCTAGACTGAGACCAACACTGCCCCTGAATCATCCTTGGCTGAGCACCAACACCCCATGCACAGTAGCCGAGCCACTTGAATCATGCAAAATCCATAAACCCTTGGCTTGACTACCTCTTTTCCCTTAAAATTATTCATATTTTAACCATATTCCATCTTGTGTTGGCATCATACTTGTTGGAAATCATATCATGATCACATATACGTAAAAACGTAGAAAACTTTTGAAAATATTTGACAAAACGATGAACCAATCGTACAAACGTATTTTTCTAGCATAAACAATTAAAGAATGAATATTATGATTTGAATGATACGAAATAGGGTTTAGAAAAAGTGCTTTTGCGTTTAATATTCTCGAATATTTAATCATTGACGAGGGTGTGAAGTTGGACAATCGAACGACGAAGAATCCTAGATTTTCCTCCTTCTCTTATTTTCGAAAATTTGTGCGTTCAAGTGTGTATTTTTTGGCTGATATGATGCTCTCAAAAGCCTAGGTAAAATATTTATAGATTTAATTTTGAATGCTAATGTGCTTTGATTTTGGGCCTCAAAGTATTGGAGCAATTGGGCCTACTCAATTTAGTTAAATTGGGCCCAATAACTCTTATTTAATTGAAACATAAAAGTTTATAAATTTAGTTTCCAAAAAATAATATTTTTGATCTTTTAAAACTCTTGTTTTCCCAAAACCAGCTTCCTGAGAAAAATCGAGCTCGACTCGTAAAATAATTCAAACTCTAACATTTTTAGAAAAATTAAATCATTTTTAATCATATTAGGAAGCCTTGCAAATATTTAATGAAAAAAATAAATAATCTTGTCTTGGTCGTCCCTGGTCTCCTTTCCCCTATCTATTATCGAAAATTCGAGTAAAATACTTCAATTTCATGAAATCATATCATGTAATCATTTAATCATCATATTAGGAAGCCTTGCAAATATTTAAGGAAAAAAATAAATATTCTAGTCTTGGTCGTCCCCGGTTTTCTTTCCCCTACTTATTATCGAATATTCGGGTAAAATAATTCAATTTCATGATATCATATTATATAATCATTTAATCATGCAATCAAACCTTTAATTATTTAATAAATATCATGCAAGTATTTATAACCAATTAAATAAAACAATTAAGCAACTAAAATAATTTGCATACTTGTGGTTTACGTAGGTTTGGTTTTTCGTACGTTACAGTCTAGTTCGCTCCTTTTCTTGGTGCTTGTCCCTACTGTTGATGTTATCTATTCTTCCCCTTTTTTTTAACACCTGTTGTTCTAGTGAAGATAAGGACTACTGAACTGACTTGAGAAAATACCTCAGCCAGCTGATTCTGTACAATGTCAATTTTCTTTGAGAATCTTGTGTGTACAAAATAAATCTGGCTGCAGAATAGTTCATGGGAGGAGAGTTGAGGAGGGATTGTAACTGTTTCTCTTTTCATTTTCTCTACTATTTCAAAGAGAGGATCTACATCCTTCGTCATTTTCTTCAAGTCCTTCATCGTATGATCTTTTAAGATATCCAGACTCAAAGAATGCATCAGGAGTAGATTTGACTTGAAAGATATTGGAACCAAGATTTTTCAGTTCTGATAAAATACTATCCAGCATCACATCAGCTGCTAGTTGAAGTTCAGGGGAGAAGTCTTTAGTGTGAAATTTTTCTTTCCCTTTTTCCTCTGGAGTAAATTCAACTACTGCAAGCTGATTTGGAGCAGCGTCTTGGTCTATATCCTCTACCATTTCTGATTCTATCCCTTCTTTAACTGATAGACTGCGAGGCTGATCCTGATGATCAGTTGTAGGATTAGATGCCTTAGCAGTCGTCTGAGAAGTGATCAATTGAAGAGTAGCTTCGGACATGAATAAAGTCTTATGAAACACCAAGTTGGATGAAATCAGTTCTAGCACACCTGATGAATCCTGGAATGTTGGAGTGATAGATGGTTCAGTTCGTAACTTAACTGTTTCAGCTTGGACTATCGCTTTTGTCGTTGAGACCGGTGCATCTTCAATCATTGGTGTCACAACAACTTCATTAGCAGCTGGATCATCTATATATTCCATCTGAATATCTTCAGCAACTGATTGCAACAGTTCCTCTTCTGTGTAGGTAAAAATGTTGTGCTGCTGGTTCAGAAGCTGGTGGAATAATTATTTCGATGGATGATGAAACATCCCTAACTTGTTTTTTTTAGAATGCACTAAGATTTTTTTTAAAAAGAAAACCTCTTGGCTTCGGCCTATGCATATATATATAAATATATACTTTTGTACAATTTAAAATAAACTCACCATCTATTTTACTCAAAATCCAAAAGTACAATAAAAGCCATAAAACCGTAAACGTCAAACAAAACCTAAAACTAGCATTTTTCAAAAATAACATAAACATCTTGAATCCTTTAAAAAACCACTCATAAGCATAAAAATCATCAAAATATTTAGAGTAATGTAAAATTATAAATGTGCGGAAAACTAGCAATGCATAGGTCCTCGGGTTAGTGCACCATCCGCCCAGCCAATTCAGTCATTCATCCCTCCTGTCTCAACATTAAAATCATCACCTGCATCATTAGTGAGTCTATTGGCTTAGCAAGCCTTAACCATATTAACAATGTAATATGTATACATCCACATGCAACAGTAAAAATACTTTTAATAAAAATAGCTTTTTATAAATATGCATTAATTTTAAACTTTTCTTTCATCATATACTTTTACTTTCATCATAAACTTTTTTTTCATCATAAACATATACATATTCATTTCATGTCATCATATACATATATGTTTTCCCCCAAGATGAATTCAGATCATTAATTGTGACTTTCGTATCAATTGTTTGTCGATTGATTAATCTTACGTATTACCATGGTACCAGGTGGCGGGGATATCAGCGACACTCTCACCCGTCAACTAAGCCTTGGCGTTACATGTCATCGTGTCATTTATTATTCGTATTCGTGTTCTTATTAGTCACAATCAAATCACCTCCTTAAAAACATTTTATCATATCCATCACTTATCAAAATTCATGCATATAACATTTTCTTGAAACCAAGCATGCAAATAATTCTTTAACATTTTACTATTTTCATCAGAAAATGCAATAACCTTTCAAAATATACATTTTAACATTCATTACTTCATTCAGGACATTGCCAGGGCTCCTAACATTTTTCAGGCATAAAATGTCTGTTTTGCCCCTGAAACCCTAACTTTCCCATTTTACCCTTGGACCTTAAAACGACGACCCGACTCCATCAAAACTTACCATAAAACCTTAAAATACACTCATAAAAATTTCTTAGACGTAAAATCAAGCACCTTAAATAAATTTGTATTTCGTTTTATAACTTGAACTAAGTCCCGGTTTTAACCCGAATCAACTCGAAACTTAACCAAAATTTAACTATAGCTTAACCACACCTAACTATGACCTATGCAACCCTAATCAAGCCATTTAGAATCCATAGAGATGCCTAGAAACTTAATGAATGTTTCTGCATAAATCCACTAAACCCTAGCCTCAACCAATGGCATGTCCTTCGATCCTAGCCTCTAACCGACGAGACCAGATCCTCATCGACCATCCTAGGACCACGACTGAACCCTTTTCATGCTGTTTGACCAGCCCTGACGTGCCATGCATGATGGCGTGCATGGCTCGACCGAAACACACATTCTCATGGTTAGATTGAGCCCTAGCCGTGCGCATACCTTTCCCCAACCGATCAGACCCTGTATGGACCATCTTGGCTCATGGTTCAGACCCTAACAAGCCCATCCTTCACCTGTACATCCCCCTACCCGGCCTCCTCCCTTATTCTTCCTCCATCGCGTGCCCTAGCCCCTTTTAAACCAATTTTCGTGCAGCCAATTCATCCTCCCTTAACAGCCCTTAACCGTGCACCTAAGAGCCCCTAAACCCGCTATAAATCAAGCCCCTAACATCCCAAACCAGGTATCTCCTTCATTTTATCAAGAACCATCAAGAATCATGCAAGAAAATCAAGTTTTCCATATAAACCCTTAAAAACGAAAAATACAGTGGCGCTTTTAGATTTTTCATGCAAGAACACATATTCACAAATAATAAGGTATGAAGGTGAGAAAAGAAGGAACAAGGCATTCCTTTGCATGATTCACGCACGAAGATTCAATTGTAGATGCGAAGGACGTTGGTGGAGAGACGTGGAAGCTGAAGCATCGTTTGCTAAGCATCTTCCGGAAGCTTCAAACAAAATATTCTCCAATGAGCCGCAATAACTCGTGTTCTAAGAATATTAACACCGATGAAATAAATCGAGTTTGGTTTAAAACCAAGCAGAAGAAACTCGAAGTAATTCTTTGTGAAGAAAATTGTTATTTTAGAAAACATTTTATCTTATGTAAACTGAATAACCGAAAAAAGGTAGATTAGTTTTTGCATTCATCAGTTCAGTTATGATGACAACTAAACTGACGGATACTCTAACTGATCCAAACAGTTCAAAAACAATAGTTAAACAGTTAAATACACAAGATATATTTATGGATGTTCGGAGACTTCAACTGCTCCTACGTCACCCCTTCTACCGCCTTAGGTAGGATCCACTAGAACACTTTGATTTATACAACACTTTGTACAAACCCACTCAGCTAGGACTTACATCACTGCCTAAACTGAACTCCTAGACTAGACTGAAGGCAGCACATTCCAGTCAACACTTATTTAATGTCTATGTGAGAAAAACTACAAACACAAGTTTAACGTCTTTGTGCAAGACTGTATTTGAGTGATTTAGAGTGTTTGTGTGTGTGAGAACTGAAAAAGGATCTTCGCACACACTGCGGGAAATAAGCTTCTAATCTAAGCTGATAAAACTGTGAAGAGTTCCCTCTCGGCTGATTGCTTCTAAAAGCTGATGTGCAATGAGCGTGCCCTTTCTTTTCTCACGTATATGCTTAAAAGCTTCTTTTTTTCTCACTCTTTTTCTTGTTGTTTTTGAGTCTTCACTAATCTTCTCTTTTTATAGGCGGAAAAACTTATCATACAATGAGACTCATTTGTTGTATCCATTGCATCTTGAATTCGTTTCTTGGACTTTGTGTCCCGAATTTTCGACTGCCCTTCTGAAATGTTTTGTCTTTAATTCTTTAATGTAACGTACATTATTGTCCTTTGACTTGACAATGGCTTTGTACCTTCACGTACAACTGAATTTCACTGAAAGAGCTTGTTTTCATCCATAACTGAAAGATTCTGACTGATGCTTCGAACTGGTCAGTTGAACTGATCTTCAGTTGGGCTGGTGAAATCAGTTGACTCGTCAGCTGAACTGATTTCACTCTTGTTCAGTTGAACTGATCTCGGTTGTGTTTCTTAATCAATTGAACACTTCTTCGGCTGGCCAGGCTTCTGAGGTTCTCCTGCTGAACCACCTATCAACTGAACAATCAGCTAGACTGCTCAAATGACGTAACAGTTAGACTGATTCATTTTGAGCGGTCAGTTGGGTCTTCAGTTTGCGATGTAAACAGCTCGTGAGTGATCCTAGATGCTGCACACTAAGAAAGATTATTAGTAACACAATTAACAAGTTTTGTTATCATCAAAATCAAGATTACGAACTTGAAAAGTTCCAACAATCTCCACTTTTTTGATGATTACAAAAACTTGAGCAGTTAACGCAATATATTTAGTTCAAGGGTTAGTATATTCAAACATCATTAAAGGCTCCCACTTTATAACTGAATTTAAAGAAATTTTGAAAAAAAAAAACTCCCTCTCAAAAAAAAAATTTTAAGAGAGAGAATCGGAATTAAGAAAATACTTTTCAGTTGATGAAAAGAAAAGAATTTTTCTCAACAACTGAATTTTAAAACTGATTGATAATACTTATAGTTTGCGAGAAAAACGGAAAGCTCCCCATCAGAAACTGAATAAGACCCGTATCCGAAAGATATTTATAGAGACATTCATTCAGAAATTATAATCATTCAAGCAATGTAGACAAGAGATTTGGAAATGTCCATTCAGTCACAATGAAACACAGCTGAACAAATATGATGTTTATTTAAATAAATTTCCTTGTATTTACATCTGAGTACATATATCAGTTGAACAAAAAAGATTACTACAACGGTAGCATATTTTAAACAACATCAGATATCAGTTGGTTTATGCGACAGAACTGGATATACCATCAACTGGTTGCTTGACTGCTTGAACTGCTGCAGCAGTTGTGAGTTCATTTTGATAGAGAAACGAGTTAAACTGCTTGAACTTGACTTCTTCGCAGACTAACTGGACGAGCAGACTCTGACTAGGCTCAACTGGAATACAGCTGGTGATTTAATTAACCAACGTCCCAGAATGGATGAGTTTCGTCTGAAGAACAGCTGACCTGGTAGACTTGCAACTGAAAAATTGTTCAACGGGCAATTTAGCTGTGCATCTTTGCAGATGATTCTTAGTCCCCTGTAGGCTGATTAAAACCCCTAAGCAAAGAGTCTAAAGAAGTGGCTACAATATTAGTTACAGATGCCAATCCTCTCAACTCTTTATAAAGAGCGACATATAAATATTTTAAAATAATTTTGAAAAAAGTATGAAATAATTTTAAATAGCTTTTAACACTATTTGTAAAGTAAAATTTTAAAACACAGTTTTCTTCAAATATTCTTCTTAGAACAACCTGTTCTGATACCAATTTAAGGATCGTTTTCTAAGCATCTTCCGGATGCTTCAAACAAAATATTTTCCAATGAGTTGAAATAGCTCGTGTTCTAAGAATATTAACAACGATGAATTAAATCGAATTTGGTTTAAAACCAAGCGGAAAAAACTCGAAGTAATCCTTCGTGAAGAAGACTATTATTTTAGAAAACATTTTATCTTATGTAAACTGAATAACCGAAGAAGAGTAGATTAGTTTTTGCATTCATCAGTTCAATTATGGTGACAACTGAACTGACGGGTACTCTAACTGATCCAAACTGTTTGAAAACAATAGTTAAACAGTTAAATACAAAAGATATGTTTATGGATATTTGGAGACTTCAACTGCTTCTATGTCACCTCTTCTACCGCCTCGGGTAGGATCCACTGGAACACTTTGATTTATACAACACTTTGTACAAACCCACTCAGCTAAGACTTACACCACTGCCTAAACTGAACTCCTAGACTAGACTGAAGGCATCACCTTCCAGTCAAAACTTCTTTAATGTCTATGTGAGAAAGACTACATACACTAAGTTTAACGTCTTTGTGTAAGACTGTATTTGAGTGATTGAGAGTGTTTGTGTGTGAGAACTGAACAAGGATTTTCTCACATACTGCGGAAAATAAGCTTCTAAGCTGATAAAATTGTGCAGAGTTCCCTCTGGGCTGATTGCTTTTAAAAGCTGATGTGCAATGAGCGTGCCCTTTCTTTTCTCTCGTAAATGTTTAAAAGCTTATTTTTTGCTCACTCTTTTTCTTGTTGTTGTTTTTGAGTCTTCACTGATCTTCTCTTTATATAGGGAAGAAAACTGATCGTACAGTGAAACTCATTTGTTGTATCCGTTGCATCTTGAATTTGTTTCTTTGACTTTGTGTTTCGACTTTTCGACTGCCCTTCAGAAATGTTTTGTCTTTAATGCTCTAATGCAACTTCCATTATTGTCCTTTGACTGGACAATGGCTTTGTGCCTTCACGTACAGCTGGATTCCACTGAAAGAGTTTGTTTTCGTCCATAACAGAAAGATTATGACTGATGCTTCGAACTAGTCAGTTGAACAGATCTTCAATTGGGCTTGTGAAAATAGTTGACTCGTCAGTTGAACTGATTTCACTCTTGTTCAGTTGAACTGATCTCATTTGGGTGTCTTCATCAGTTGAACACTTCTTCATCTGGCCAGGCTTCTGAGGTTCTCCTGCTGAACCACCTATCAACTGGACAATCAATTGACGTAACAGTTAGAATGATTCATTTTGAGCGGTCAATTGGGTCTTCAGTTTGCGATGTAAACAGCTCATGAGTGATCCTAGATGCTGCACACTAAGGTAGATTATTAGTAACACAATTAACAAGTTTTTTTAATCAACAAAATCAAGATTGCGAACTTGAAAAGTTCCAACAGAAGCCTTGCTGCATTTTCTTCCTTCAAAAATCGATGTGAATTTCTTCAAAAACATGGCTATGTGCGTGGACATGTGTTGCTAGGGAGAGACCTTAGGTTTTTTGTGTGATATGAAGTGTTCTGTGGTTTCGAACTCCATCTTTTGATATAAATAATTGGGTAGAAAGCTAGGCCCATAACATTGGTATAATAGATAGGCCCATTAAGCCCATCATAATGTGGGAAAAATATCTCGTCTAGGAAAGTTTTTGAAAATATTAACGGAGTCTCCAAAAAGTCCTTGTTTCCTTCCAAAATCGATTGATGTTTTAAAATACGACTCGACATGTAAAAACACCCTAAAAGACACCATTTTTGAAAATTTCATATTAAATATAACATATATTAAATATTTAAAATTAATAATTTAATAAATAAAAAAATTATTTTCCTTTCACAGTCTCCAGTCTTCATTCCTCGGTCGCGTCTCGAATAACCCTTGAAAACATAGTTTTATGCATTCTAATAGAAAACCATATTTTAAATTTATAAACAAGCCTACCACATATAATAATGCAATTAAAATGATTTAATTAAGAATTTTCTATTTTCTAGATTTGCATACAGTTGGATTACGTTATCGCATTTTGGACCTTATAGATGAGGATGGTTGATCTACTGAGGAGAGTGGAGGGTGGAACTCTGGAACCAGTTTAGCTGGTTGGACCATAGCTGAATTCGTTGCAGCTGGGCTGTCAATTGCTCCTCTGCCACTTCAGTTGGAGGGAACTCCTCAGCTGTTGTCTGACTACTGGTATCTACTGGAATGTATAACTACTGTCCCATCTCCTAGTTCTTAAACTTCATCTGGAGAGAGATGATATCAAAGTCCAGTATTTGAAAGACCTCTTGATCAGCATATGCAGTCGGTCTAGCTGGATCATTGTTCGTCTCCAATTCAGCTGTCACCTCAGTCCGCCTCTTGATTCTCATTAAGTCAAAGAAGTATGACCTCTCCATGGCTTGAGCGGCTGAGGTTGCTTTCACAGCCTTCATCACGGTTGACTCCAGTGAGATGAACTTCTTCAGAATTGTCTTCTTCTTCAATTTCTTTGCAAATGTGACAATTCTGAATTTCACACATTCATCATAGTGCTCTATTTGCAGTTACATATGATCATTTATGGCATCCAGAATGAGATCAATTTGGGTTTGAATAGCTTTTCTGCGTCACGATTCTTCAATCAGCTTTGCATTTCCCTTTTGTTCAGTTAGGGCATGAGGAAGATCTAAGGCTGAACTAGTAGTGTCCACTATCTCTCTGATGAACACTCTTTTTAGGCGTGCGTGTGGTATGATTGTGGACTGAAAGCTGTGGTGAGAGGAGCTGGAATCCCAGTTAGCTTAAGATTCTCACCAAATTCAGTTATGATTGTTGAGGGGTAGTCAGCTGCAGTTTTTTTCTTCAGTTTGGCTTCGGGTAGAACTGGATGAATAGGAACTACAAGAAGAGGTTGCTCAACTCCTAAGGGCAGTATTCTGAGCTTAGGAGGAGCTCCTGGAGTAGTAGCCAGCTTAGTCTTCTGAGACGACTTCTTTAGCAGTTCAGGAGAGAGGGTCTTTTCTGAATCACTGGTGGACAAGACCAGTTTACTCTTGGACTTAGGAGCAGCAGCTTTTTTAGCCTTGACAACTTTATTCGATTTAACAGCTCCTTCTTCAACTTCACTCTTTTTGGATTGAGTGTTATGAAAATTGTAGAGTTCAAACTTGGTGATTGTAGAAGATGATGCCAGAGCAATTCCTGAATCCTCAATCATGTTGCTCAGTTGAGGAGTATGAAAGGGGATCGTTTAAGGTGCTTGCTTGCGCAACGGAAGTTTCAAAATTATTTTCATACAAGAACCGAGCACCCTAAACACTATAGTGTGTAGCAAATATAATCAAACACAAAATGACATTCATAGAGTATTTAAGAAATATACCTATCAATATCTCAAGATTGATGTTGGCTCCAACTAAGTTGTAAACAACTTAGCTCTTGTATGGTTGACCATCTACAAGCTTTTCGTATGGTTGACCATCTACAAGCTTTTCCTTGTTCTTTGACTCATTCCTTCAAATTAGGTCCACTACCAACAAGCTAAATCCACTCTAATTTTGCACTAGAAAAATTAGAGCATTTTTCTTTTGGGAAGACAGTGTTTCCTCAACAAAATGAAGAAGAAAATTTTGTGATAATGATGCTCAAATTTCGGCCACCATGCATATGAGGAGAGAAGGAAGTGTTTTTCTTGGTTGGACAAAAAGTAAAGTAAGCATGTGCATGCCATGCCTTGGATATTGAAAAAATAGTCTCCAACCCTTCATCTCCTAAGCATGCAATTCTATTTGGGCTTGTAAAAATTACAAAGCCCATGGACTTTTATTTAAATGTTTCAAACATATTTGATACCATTTAAACTTTACTTGATTTTACTCAAGCCCACTAGTTGAATAATTATTTTCTATTGGGCTCTACAAGACCCAATATTGTTTAATTATTTCAACACTTGAATTAATTTAATTATTTGGACTCTACTAGGCCCACTAGTGTTTAATTAATTCAACACTTGAATTAATTCAATTAAATCCATAATAATGTTTATGAAAATAAGAATTTTCAAATACATTATTTGTTTGGCCAACTTTTAATTTAAGAACACTTCCATAAATTAAAAATTACATTCTCTTTATATAAGTCATAATTCTATTTTTCTTTGCGCTTATAAACTCTTTTATAAGCCATTCAACACATTGAACTATTTTACTTCTCAACAGGATCTAGAAAATTAGCACTTGTTTGACCCTCAATGGTTCAATGAAACAACTAGTCGTGGGTTCACATCTCAATGTGATTTGGGACTAAACATGTAAGGCCCCAGATTTTATCATTTTGATCCGAGATTATTTAATTTATGAATTTTAGAATGTTGAATTATATTCCATGGTTTTACAATTCCATAGGATTGAAAATGAATTAAAAAGAGTTGTGAGGACCAAATTGTAAATAGTGAAGATTTCAGGGGCTAAAGTGCAATTAGGGATTTGAGTGGGACACTTGTCACACCTTGCATGAGATATATATATATATATTGTAATTCCTCAACGTTTTCAGAAGGAGGAAACCGAAAACATTCTCTGGAGAAATCCCTCAAACTTCATTTTGGTTTTGAATTATGATTTCACAAGATCCGTCTATCAGAATTTGAATCCGGACACAGTACCGTGCTCCTCTCGTTGACAGCTACAACATGACGTAAGTTTTATTATGATTTGAAAATATGATATTTGAGGAATCGGATATGATTGATATATGGTGTTGTTGAGATATTAGACATCGTAGAATCGAAACCGGATTGAAAAACAAATTGTTTATGGAATTGTTATGATTTTTCAGATATTGGATTGAGATTATTCAGATTTTTGAGATTATGGATTGTATTGGCTATTAGTTATGATTTGTAATTGATATCTATTGTTGTCTGAGTTGACGGGGATATCGAGATTGTACCTTCATGCCGTTGATATTAAATTAGAATGAGTATTGATCAGAACAAACTTGAGTCGAGTTGAATTTTGATATTGTACATGTTGAATATGTCATTTCAGATTGTATTGACAGCTTTGAATTCAGACTTCCACTTCGTCAGACTGAGACTACGAAAGAAAGGTATAAATCAATGTTGACCCGGGAGAATGACTCGAGTGAGATAGAACTTGAGTTTCCCAAAACCACATACTTATTTGCTATTTTTTTCAGATATTTGAATTCATTGCATTTATATATGCTTGTTCTATTGATTTATAGAAATCATGGATTAGACGATTGATTTGAGATAGAGAGTCTTTGGCAGATGTGCCAAGTCGTGACAGAGTTATTGGCAGAGGTGCCAGGGCACTGGACGTTTGGTCTATATCGATGTTGCTTAGAATGCAGATCAGCTTCTATTGATATTCGATATAGTGTACCAAAGTCTGGGAATAAGAACGTACCACCATCTAGCTGAGGAGAGTAGGTGAGTTATTGCGTTCTTATTCAACCGGGATCCCTAGACTAGGCCAGATCGAGTTGAGTCAAAGAATAAGAGTCAGAGCTTGATTTACATGTTTATATCGATTTATGTTTCAGATTATGATTCATGCTTTTAATAAATGTGTATGATTTTATACATTGCATGTATACATTGTTTATACTGAGAATTATATTCTCACCGGAGTTATCCGGCTGTTGTTGTATTTGTATGTGTGCATGACAACAGGTGGGACATGATCAGGGTCAAGAAGAGAATGAGAGATGGTGATTAAAGTGGTGATTCCGGACTTAGATGTAGAACTAGTAGTTTATCACTGGTTATGTTTTGAGATGACACTAGTTTGTTTATGATTGTACTTTGAACAGATTTTGTACTTTAGATCATGATGTAGATATTGCACGAATCGTGTATTTAAATAAAATGGAATATAACTTGTTGTATAGATTTGTACACTTTTTTATACAGGGCTCAATTAAAAAAAAATAACTTTAGACCAGTTTCATTAATTGATCCAATTATTCTCAAAGAAAGATTAAGAAGATGATTAGCGTCTGGGTCCCCACAACAGGTGGTATCAGAGCGATAGATCCTTTAGATTGAGATAGAATAGAGTGAGCGGGGTAGATTGAGTTTTCTTTCCTACTTTTACATGCTAGCATGGCATTATGTTTACTGCTTTAAAATACATGTTTACCATATTATCTGATTTGATTGGTAAAGTGTATTCAGAACCGATTCTTGATCAGAGGTAAGATGATCAGAGGAGGACTGAGATAGAACTGTTATTTTGATTACTAATCATTTTGATAATCAGATATGCCTCCTCGAAGAGCCCAGAACAGGGTTGTACCTCAGGTAATCAGATGGATGTTACTGCTACACCGATGGAAACACTACTGAAACGCTTCCAGTCATTCAAACCGCCAACCCTGAAGGGCACTGAGACTTCAGTTGATTGTGAGAGTTGGCTTGATGACATAGAAATGCTTTTTGATTCCTTGGATTACACTGATGAGCGCCGAGTCAAACTGAATGGGCATCAATTACAAGATGTTGCGAAAAATTGGTGGATCACGACAAAGAGAGCTTTGGAGCATCGAGGTACGACTATTACTTGGAATATTTTTAAGACCGAGTTCTATCAAAGATTTTTTCCAGTGTCGTAAAGAAAGAATAAGGGTGCAGAGTTCGATAATATGAGACAGGCTCAGCTGAACATAGAGGAACATGTGGCCAAATTCTCTACCTTGTTGCGATTTGCTCCACACGTGTCTGAGAATGACGAAACTGTTGCTGATCAGTTCATTAATGGCCTGAATCCTGAGATCTTTACATTGGTGAACACCGGGCGACCGAATAACTTTGCTGATGCTTTGAACAAAGCAAAGGGAGCCGAAGCCGGTCTGATTAGACAGAAAGGAGCTTCGTATGGTACATCGGCACCGAGACCACAACAACCACCCTCAACGCAGTTCCAACAACCCCCTCCCAGATTTGAGAGTGGCAGCAGCAGCAGTGGCAAGAGAGATCAGCTGAAAGCCAGAGGGAAATAGTTTAAGAAGTCAGGGAGCAGTTCATCTAGATCCAGTGGTTCCTGACAGAGTTATACAGGGGCCCATTGCAGAACTTGTGGTGGAAGACATCCCACAGAACAGTGCCGAGGAGTTTTTGGCGTTTGCAACATTTGTAAACAGCCAAGACATTTTGCCAGAGTCTGTCCATAGAGAGATTCTCAGAGATCCCAGGGTGCAGAATCATCTGGATCAGTAGCTCAGACTGATAGACGACCATCTGCTGTTCACTCTTTCAAGCCAGCACCATCTACCCAGTCACAGCCGAGGCCTGGAGGAAGCCAGACTGTTAGCCAGCCTCCTAGACAGCAGGCCAGAGTTTTTGCCTTGACTGAAGAACAGGCCCAGGACGCACCTGATGATGTTGTTGCAGGTAACTGTTCTCTTTGTGGTTATCCTGCTTATGTATTGTTAGATACTGGTGCATCTCATACATTCATATCTGAGCGATTTGCATTGATGCATTCCTTGCCTGTTGAGTCATTATCTACTGTAGTATTTGTCTCTTCGCCTTTAGGGAGAGGTATTATATCAGTGACATCTGTTAGATCTTGTATGCTGCGGTATGATAAGCATGAGATTGAGTTAGATTGTATTGTACTTGGGTTGTCTGATTTTGATTGCATTATCGTTATTGATATGCTAACCAAGTACAGAGCTACCGAGTGTTTTTCCTTGGGGTGCTCCAGTACTGTTTGTGAGAAAGAAAGACGGTTCAATGAGACTTTGCATTGACTACCGGCAACTTAACAAGGCTACGGTAAAGAACAAATATCCCTTGCCTCGCACTGATGATTTGTTTGATCAGTTGCAGGATTCTTCTGTATATTCCAAGATCGATCTGAGATTTGGATATCATCAGCTGATAGTCAGAGACTCTGATATCTCGAAGACAGCTTTCAGAACCAGGTATGGACACTATGAGTTTATTGTCATGCCATTTGGTCTTACAAATGCTCCAGCTGTATTTATGGGATTGATGAACCGTGTGTTTCAGAAATATCTTGATGAGTTTGTGATTATTTTCATTGATGATATTCTAATATATTCGAAGAATATGATTGACCTGTGCTGAACATTTGAGAATTGTTTTGAGAACATTGAGGGCTGAGAAATTATATGCCAAACTGTCCAAATGTGAGTTTTGGTTGAGACAGGTTGTATTTCTGGGTCACATCATATCTGGTGATGGAATTTCTGTTGATCCTAGCAAAGTCGAGGCCGTGATCAGTTGGCCGAGACCGACATCTGTGTCAGAGATACGCAGCTTTATGGATTTAGCAGAATATTATCGATGATTCATTAAAGATTTCTCCAGCATTGCTAAACCTATTACGCAGCTGACTCAAAAGAATGCTCCTGTTTGTTTGGTCAGAGTCTTGTGAATCTAGTTTTCTAGAGCTGAAGAAGAGATTGACCAGTGCTCCGGTGTTGACTATTCCTTCAGGTACTGGTGATTTCGTTGTGTATTGTGATGCTTCTCACAAAGGATTGGGTTGTGTTTTGATGCAGAGAGGGCATGTTATTGCATATGCTTCGAGACAGTTGAAGCCACATGAGACTCGATACCCGATTCATGATCTTGAATTGGCTGCTATCGTGTTTGCATTGAAGATATGGCGAACTATCTGTACGGTGAGAAGTTTGAGATATATTCGGAACAAAAAAGCTTGAAATAACTGTTTTCACAGTCTGAATTGAATATGAGGCAACGAAGATGGATTGATTTGTTGAAAGATTTTGATTGTGAAATCAAATATTATCCGGGAAAGTTGAATGCAGCGGCTGATGCACTGAGTCGAAAAGGTATGTTCTTTATCCTTATCGACTATTGGTGTTTCACATTTGATTGCATATTGTTGTCTTTCTGGATTAGTATTTGAGACAGATTGTCAATCTTTGAGATTGTATGCTATTCAAGATGAGCCAGAATTGATTGTTAGAATAAAAGAAGCACAGAAAGTGGATCTGAATGTTCAGAACTCGATGTTGATGGTCAGATCAGGTCATCAATCAGAATATCAGGTTCGTGATGATGTACTGTATGTGAATAATCATATTGTTGTGCCGGATGTTTTAGAGTTGAGACAGCAGATATAGACAGAAGCGCACAGCAATCGATTTAGCATTCATCCTGGTGGCAGAAAAATGTATAACGATTTGAAAAGACAGTTTTGGTTGAAACATATGAAATCAGATGTCACAAATTTTGTATCTAAATGTTTGAATTGCCAGCAGGTGGAAGCAGAGAGAAAGAAACCAGGAGGTCTACTACATAGCTTATCGATTCCATAATAGAAATGAGATCACATTTTCATGGATTTTGTTACGTAGTTACCGCGATCCTCCCGAGGTTGTGATGCGATTTGGGTCGTTATTGATAGATTGACCAAATCAGCATGTTTTATTCCGTACAGAATGACGTACAGATATGACCAGATAGCAGATATTTATGTCAGAGAAGTGGTCAGATTGCATGGTGTGCCGAAGTCGATTATATCAGATCGTGATCCTCGATTCACTTCCCACTTTTGGCACAATTTGCAGCAGGCTCTGGGTACTACATTGCATTTGAGTACTGCATATCATCCTCAGACAGACGGTCAGTCAGAGAGGATTATCCAGACATTGGAGGATATGCTTAGAGCTGTAGTGCTAGATTTTGGCACTAGTTGGCAAGATTCTTTGCCACTATGTGAGTTTTCTAATAACAACAGCTATCAGACGAGTATAGAGATGGCACCGTTTGAAGCGTTGTATGGAAAGAAGTGCAGATCCCCTCTCTATTGGGATGATATCTCTGAGATACCTGAGTTTGGACCCGATATGATTAGAGATATGACTGAGAAAGTAAAGCTGATTCAGAAGAGAATGAAGACAGCTCAGGACAGACATGCCAAATATGCGAATATTCGACGCCGACCTCTAGAGTTTGAGCAAGGAGATAGAGTATTTTTTAAGATTTCTCCTTTCAGAGGCGTTATCAGATATGGAAAACGAGGGAAGTTGTCTCCTCGTTACATTGGTCCTTATGAGATTCTGGAGAAGATTGTTACTCGTGCTTATCGACTTGCTCTTCCGTCTTCTCTATCTGTAATACATGATGTCTTTCATGTATCTATGCTACGGAAATATCTCCCTGATGATTCTCATATTATTCAGCCAGGCGAGGCCGAACTTGATGAAAGTCTGAGTTATGTTGAGAAACCTATTCAGATTCTTGATCGTAAAGAAAAGCAGCTTAGAACGAAGACTATTCCGCTTGTGAAAGTCCAGTGGAGTCGTCATGGCATTGAGGAAGCTACCTGGGAGACTAATCAGATATGAGACAGGAATTCCCCGAGTTATTTTGCTGATGTGAATCTTTTATTTTAGCTTCTGTTATATCTACTTATCTTATGTGAGTTGATTGCCTACGATTTCGAGGACGAAATCATGTCTCAGAGGGGGAGAATTGTAAGGCCCGAGATTTTATCATTTTAATCCGAGATTATTTAATTTATGAATTTTGGAATGTTGAATTATATTCCATGGTTTTACAATTCCATAGGATTGAAAATGAATTAAAAAGAGTTGTGAGGACCAAATTGCAAATAGTGAAGATTTCAGGGGCTAAAGTGCAATTAGGGATTTGAGTGGGACACTTGTCACACCTTGCATGAGATATATATATATATATATATTGTAATTCCTCAACGTTTTTAGAAGGAGGAAACCGAAAACATTCTCTGGAGAAATCCCTCAAACTTCATTTTGGTTTTGAATTATGATTTCACAAGATCCGTCTATCAGAATTTGAATCCGGACACAGTACCGTGCTCCTCTCGTTGACAGCTACAACAGGACGTAAGTTTTATTATGATTTGAAAATATGATATTTGAGGAATCGGATATGATTGATATATGGTGTTGTTGAGATATTAGACATCGTAGAATCAAAACCGGATTGAAAAACAAATTGTTTATGGAATTGTTATGATTTTTCAGATATTGGATTGAGATTATTCAGATTTTTGAGATTATGGATTGTATTTGCTATTAGTTATGATTTGTAATTGATATCTATTGTTGTCTGAGTTGACGGGGAAATCGAGATTGTACCGTCATGCCGTGGATATTAAATTAGAATGAGTATTGATCAGAACAGACTTGAGTCGAATTTAATATTGATATTGTACCTGTTGAATATGTCATTTCAGATTGTATTGACAGCTTTGAATTCAGACTTCCACTTCGTCAGACCGAGACTACAAAAGAAAGGTATAAATCAATGTTGAAACGGGAGAATGACTCGAGTGAGATAGAACTTGAGTTTCCCAAAACCACATACTTATTTGCTATTGTTTTCAGATATTTGAATTCATTGCATTTATATATGCTTGTTCTATTGATTTATAGAAAGCATGGATTATACGATTGATTTGAGATAGAGAGTCTTTGGCAGATGTGCCAAGTCATGACAGAGTTATTGGCAGAGGTGCCATGGCACTGGACGTTTGGCCTATAGCGATGTTGCTTAGAATGCAGATCAGCTTCTATTGCAGATATTCGATATAGTGTACCAAAGTCTGGGAATAAGAACGTACCACCATCTTGCTGAGGAGAGTAGGTGAGTTGTTGCGTTCTTATTCAACCGGGATCCCTAGACTAGGCCAGATCGAGTCGAGTCAAAGAATAAGAGTCAGAGCTTGATTTACATGTTTATATCGATTTATGTTTCAGATTATGATTCATGCTTTTAATAAATGTGCATGTATACATTGTTTATACTGAGAATTCTATTCTCACCGGAGTTATCCGATTGTTGTTGTGTTTGTAAGTGTGCATGACGACAGGTGGGACATGATCAGGGTCAAGAAGAGAATGAGAGATGGTGATTAAAGTGGTGATTCCGGACTTAGATGTAGAACTAGTAGTTTATCACTGGTTATGTGATTGAGATGACACTAGTTTGTTTATGATTGTACTTTAGATCATGATGTAGATATTGCACGGATCGTGTATTTAAATAAAATGGAATATAACTTGTTGTATAGATTTGTACACTTGTTTATACAGGGCTCAATTAAAAAATAATAATTTTAGACCAGTTTAATTAATTGATCCAATTATTCCCAAAAACGATTAAGAAGATGATTAGCGTCTGGGTTCCCACAAAACATGTCCTTATATGAGCATACCCCAGTTGCTCCATTTTTACTTATCAACTCCTTGATAATATGAACGTCAGAACTCAAGTCTGATAGTACCCAACCAATCAAGTTAAACATCTAGCAGCATCGCTTGAATGATTCCCTAGGTATCAAATGATAGTGCCTGCAAGAACCAATCTATTATGGTTAGCGTACAGTACGGTCCCTTCATCTCATATATCCCGACCGATTCAACAACTATTGGTATATCGAGAGCTGTCAAAGAATCGATACTATGTGTCATGTCGTAGTTATATCGATGGTGTAACCTATGAAATCCCTTTCATAATTACAACCATACTCTGATCAGAGATTTCATACTATATATACATGAGATCATATAGGATATCCATACCCGAAGATAAGCGGTGAATCCCCGACTACAATGCATCGACTCCTATATGTTTCGACAAAACACCCAACCTTGCCACCTGATGACCCCATGAGAGTCGGTAAACAAGTCAAACTATAATGCTAGCACATAGAGTCTCAATGTTGTCCCGGGTCATAAGGACTAATGATGTACAATCATAAACCAGGATGTTTCCACTCGATAAGTGAGAACCACTTGGAAAGTCCTATATAGAGGGTTGTTCAGTGCACTCTACCAGGAGAACCTATCTGCATGCTCGGACATCACAATGTCCCCTACCAATGAAACATGATACTCACATCGTAGATACTAGTCTCAAACTCGAGCGGCCTATATCCTTCTTTGCGGCGGCTGAATCGACTAGGAACTGTTTCGAATATACAGTTTTGCAAATATGAGTTTCATGATACTCATCATGTAACGTATCGTACTTTTATGCTACTTGAAATTTGCAGAAAAATAAAATTTTCTTAAATATAAAATAAACTTTCAAATTGATCATAAATAAACTATCCAACCGAAAGTGTTTGGAATAAGATGGATCACAATAAATTTTGCTAAAAAAAATTCTTGTTTAAAGATCAAAACCAAAACATAAAATCAGAGTATTTTGAACATTTCATAAAACTTAAAATATGTCAGTCCTCGGGTTTAGCCTCCCGCTCAGTCCAGGCCAGTTCACTGGTCCCCACCCCTCGTCTCTTCAAATTCATCCTCACCTGCATCGATCAAGTCTAGTGAGTCTAAAGACTCAACATGTATAAACTGGAAGTAACGAGTAATATGTAATAAAATCCCATGCAACTTTAAAATAGAACGTACATACTTGAACTTGAACTTGCATAAAAAATGCTTGAACATACATACATATCGTAGACGTGCCATAAACGTAAAACTTTTCTTAAACATGCTTGCATCGTACTTACTTGAACATACATGAACTTCATCATTTTGCATAGAGGCATGTTTCAAAGCAAGTGACCCATACATAAAAACGCCTGATCAGACTAAACCACAGTACTAGGCTGACAGGGAAGATCCACTGCCACATACATGAGATCGCCGTTCATAATTTAACGGGTAGATTGGTCCCTGGTCATACTTTACTGCTTTCCAATCCTGATCTAAACCTGTTCATAATTTAACGGGGTGGATTGGTCCCTCTTCATACTTTACCGCTTTCCAATCTCATACATAAATTGTTCACAAGACATTTAGCATACCTCAAAAACTTAAAAGTATTTTCTTTGCACGTCGAACATACTTACTTGGTGTTGAGAGATTCGTTGGATCTCGCTTGGGGCCACTGCTGCACATACTAACATGAGTTCAACACTTAACTTGCATAACTTAAACATAGGTATTCGTGCTCACCACCGAAAAAAATAAATAGCTTATGACATTCTAGATTACTCGTGACTTGACCTCGCTTAATCATCGTTTTAAACCATGACATAGACCCCAAAACAAATCTCAAAGGGAAGCCTAAACTATTCCCGAACAGGAGGTATACGGACCCCGTGCCCAGGTCCGGCTCTTGGTCCGTGTAGGTTCTGGAAAGACACACCGAAAAGAAGGAAGGACACGGACCCCATACTAGGGTTCGTCTAGGGGTCCGTGTAGGCACTGGAAAATGGCACTTCGGAAGAACAAGGGCACGGACCCCGTGACAGGGTCAGTGTAGGGGTCCGGCTAGCCTCGGTTGAAAATAAACCTGCGGTAATTCTTATATTGTGCTTAATTCTCCCAACTCAATTGAATGGACTAAGAATCGATACTTCGAGACTCATCTTAGGACGCTACGGTATTGACTCCAACCCTTGCCAACAATCCAACAACCCCAACGTCGTCAATCAACACAAAACGACACAATTCCAAAATTCGACACCATTATCTTCCTACGACTTCTATTGTCTCCCAAGCCATCCCCGACTCGAACGAAACCTCAAATAGTACTTAAACACATCCCACATCATGTATAAATGCAGTAGTGAAGGCCTAGCGATGTCCAAAAAAGCCTGCAACTCAAACACTTCAAGAACACATCAATAACATATTTTTCAGAAAAACACAGTTTGAGCAGTCCCACGAAAACGATCATAACTCACTCAATTCTTGTCCAAATATTTCGAATTTACTGTCAAATCGAAGGTATCAAAACGTTATACGTTTCATATGTTGAAAGTTTTTTCAGAAACTCGATCAAAAAATAGCAGTAATTCAAATGAAAATTACGAGTTTTAGATCTAAAAACGTTTCAAAAATCGATCCAACAATTTTCTGCTCAAACTTTGCACATCACACATGGATTTTTACGCATGATAAACAACACAATGCATAATATGACATGATCGACGCAGGAAAAATAGAATATACATGCCTTTAAATCTTTAACTTTACCGAAGCGAGAACGATGCGAGAGACGATGCGGGACGAACGTGGCGCGATTTTCTTTGAAGAAAACTCAATGAAATCTTGCTGGAAAATCAGAGGGAGGGGGCGGCTGCTCTATGGTAGAGGAACCCTAGGTTTTGCTCTCAAAACGAAAATCTGAATTGTGGAATAGAATGTGTGTGTGTGTGATATCGGTATTAGTGTGTGTAAAAGTGTGTGTGTGCATGAGTTTGATAGTAATTAAGGGAATAAAATTGCTTAATTAAAAATAAAGGTGTTGATTAAAAGTTAATCCTCCATACCTACACCAAATCCCCTAATTTAAAATAAGATGCATACTCACTAACTTTTAAAAGTAGTAAAATCATAAGATCACCTAATAATTAAATTAGGCCTTTAAAATATTAAACAAGGTACATTAATTAAAATGCCCCAATCTAACTTAAAATAAAATACCACGTTTTAAAATTGTCAAACTTGTCGTCAGTCTCTTTTCCTCGATCCCGCATCGAATAATCGCCTGAAACATGAAATTCAAGAAAATATTTTTAACGTGCATCACGTGAAGAAAACAATTTAAAATAATGAAGTTTCATAAAACATGCTTCACTAAAATCATTTTAAACTTAAATAAATGATTTAAAAATTAAATAAATGCATGGATTTTACGTGTACTGATTTTGGGCTCTACACATTATATGAGCATCTCATATTCTTTCTACTATTTGTATATTCAAGGACTTTATCTATGCAACTAGCATAGGTATACAGATAAAGATGTGCCAACAATAATTTCAAATATTATTAAAATAAAGATTGTTTATACATAGAGTTTCATTGTGAGCATTCGGCCAACACTTGGCTCGACGGGCACCTACTCTAGCAAAGTAAACTCCTTGGACTAATTGGCAGTATAAAACATATTCTTCATAATGTTGAATATGATTGATGACCAATTGACTTTTATTCCAGTCATAATGATTGTCATCACCTGAAACTTTTCTAGTGTTAAGGTGGCGAAGGAACCGGCCATGGCTAAGATGCCCTTTGCAGCAATGTCAGTCATCAACTGATATTCTGGCTTCAGTTCTCGATTGCCATCCGACACTTTGATTGACTTCCCAATGGCAGATAGAAGAAGTTGCATCTCTTCAACATCAGCACTCGCTACTTCAGAAAAGCTGGAAATTCCTTCAGCTTGCAGTTGGAAGAGCTTGTTGAAATAAGCTTCATCAATAATCATCGAGTGATTATTGACTGTCATTTGAATCTTTCCATCAGTGGTGACTAAGCTAAACTCATTAATAGATAGAACCTCTGGAGAGTAGTGTTCCTGAGTAGCTAGCCCTAGGAATTGATGAATTCCAGAAGCTTCAATCTTTTCGAATTGATTCAATTGAGCCTCAGAAAATCGATTCAAATTATATTGCGACTGAGTTCAATAAGAAAGCTGGGGTTTTTGCTGCCATTTTATTCATGGATTTTATTTGTAAAGAGAGAAAAGAGAGTATAGGTGATTTGCTCCGAAGAATTCGAGAATTAGAGTCCGAGAGAGGGCAGTTACTAAATATGTCTGGTGACTTTTCAAATTTCGGATATGTTGAAGTTCATTACAAGTTTGACTGTAATAATAGGTCATCCAGCCGTTTACATGTATTTTTAGAAACTGAATTTGGGCAGTTATACAAAAACAGAAATGAAACGTTTGAAATTCAAAAGTTTGATTTTATTAAAATTAACAACCATGATTAGTCACATTTTTCATTATGGAACTTAATTAAATTAAAATTAATCAACTTATTTAATAATCACTTAATTTAATTGCACGTTGATCAATTTGTGACTGATTTTGTTCAGTTCATAAATTAATGATAATTGTCTTATCATTTGACTTCTTGAAATTTTACGCTCCTCCTAAATTAAACAAGATAAATCAATAAGCCCTAAAATATTTCTAAAGTAAGAAAACTTAGTCTCGGGTAGTGACTTAGTGAAGATATATGCTGCTTGTTGTTAGTTGAGATGTATTCCAGCCTGATGTCCTTTTTGAGAGCATGATCTCTGATGACGTGATGTCTGACATTAATGTGCTTGGTTCTGGAATGAAGAACTGGATCATATGTAATCGAAATGGAGCTGGTGGTGTCACAGAAGATTGGTGACTCTTTAGCTATCATTCCATAATCTTTCAGTTGTTGCTTAATCCAGAACAGTTGAGCACAACAACTTCCACTAGCAAAATATTCAGCTTCAGTTGTGGAAGTAGCAATGGATGTTTTGTAAGGTCTAGAAATTCAAATGACGTAACCTGACTGCATTCAAATCTAGGGTATTATTAAAATTCTTAATTAAAAATTTTAAATGCATTAAATGCATGTTTATGACATAATTACATGTTTTACCGCATGATTTACTAGATTGCATGTAATAAGGCTTTTGCAGTATTCGATGGTTGAACGAGGAATGGAGACCAGAGACAGTTTAAGAAAAATATTTTTATTAAATAATTATATTTAATTATTTAATATATGATGTATTTAATAGGTGATTTTTTTAAAAAAAGTATTTTATGATATTTTTGCACATTGAGCCATATTTTAAACTGGTAGTCGATTTATGGCAAAATTGAAAACTTTTTGAGGGCTCGGGTAATATTTTTTAAAACGTACCAAAACGAAATATTTTATGTGCGTGTTATGGGGCCCAATGGGCATGTTTTACTAGGTTTTTGTGCCAAGACCACTATACCTTATTATTTTAAAACCTAGGTCCATATTCACTTTTATTTTACCAAAACTCACGTCCAACCCTAGCATTCCCTCCCTCACCTTTCGGCCGCACCCTCACACACACACACCAGCAGATTTTTGTCTCGTTTTCTCGGAGAATTCAGTAGGTTTATCATACCGTCCCTCCGGTGTTTGTCTCTCGCTTCGTTGGTTTGATTTTTCGAGCATTTAGACGCAAAAGCACGCCCTATACCCTCTTTCTCTCATCGATAACATCATAATATGTATTTTGGATGATTTTTCATGGCAGATAATATATTTACTAATATGAATCTGTTTTGTATGGTTTTTACATTAAAATATGGAATTTATTGACTTGATTCTCACGTTGTTATCACAGTTTGAAGAGGGATGCCAGGTTTGAGGTATGAGGCGTGATCTACATTAGGTTTGTACGTGTTCTAAGTGCTAGGTTCATATTTGGAATGAGTCATGTAAGGGTTCGATTGGATCCTCATGGTTTAGGCTCGATCGAGTTATAGCAGGGGATCGGCGGTGCAAGGGTTGTTACAAACCTTGGATCAGACCCTAGTGGGTCAAAGACATGGCCTAGGGCTCGTACACAGCTGGTCGAGTTCTAGGGGAAGATCGAGGGAGCTAGGGATGGTAAGGTTAGGCTTTGGCTTGTCTCGGGTAAACCATGCACGTCTGCCTGCATGGGGCTGTGGATTGTAGTTATTTATGTCTAGTAGGGTCCAGTAATGTCCTAGTGTGGTGTGGTTAGGGCTTGATTGGACGGCTTGGGGCTAGGGCCGATGGTGAGAGCCTAAGGGTTAAGTTAGGGTTTCGGTTTTTGGGTGCAGAAATTCCAACGGCTTGCAGTGGTTTTTTGAAGTTCTTGTATGGTCTAGACATGGTTGTTTTAGGTATGGTTAGGTTTCATTAAGTCATGGTTTAAGTTTGGGAAAGTTTGGTTGCCTTTTGGGATTATTCGGGTTAAAACCAAGACTCCCGTCCAATTTTTAAAATGAATTATAGAATTCAATGCATATGCTCGAGTTTACATCTAAGAATTAATTATAAGTATGTTTTAATAAGTTTAGATGGATTCGAGTCGAATTTTTAAGGTTCAGAGGTAAAATGGTCAAATTAAGTTAGTAGTCTTAGCAGTGCCCTGACAACTAAAAATGGATGTTTAAAATGTTTATTTTTTTTTATGAATATGGAATTTTTATGAAAAATGATGAAAATATGTTGCATGCTTGGTTTCAAGAAAATGTATGTATATTCATGAATTTCTATAAGTGATGAATATGATGACATGATATGAAGGAGGTGAATTAGTTGTGACTAACACAAATATAAAACATGTAAGGACAAGGCTCAGTTGACGGGTGAGAGTGTTGCTGATGTCCCCGTCGCCTGATACCATGTTTATACGTAGATGGATCCATCGACCAACAGCTAATACGAAAGTCAAAACTAATTATCTGAATTCAATAAAGGGAAAACGAATATGTATATGATGACATGATTTGAATATGAATATGTTTATATCTATATTATGTTTATGAAAATCATGAAAGTTAAGTTAATTACAGTACTTTTCACTGTTGCTTGATATGTATATGTACTTTGTTATATTCATATGTGTTGAGTCTTTAGACTCACTAGGTGTGATTAATTCAGATGAGCACGTTGTTGAGGAGACTGGAGGTGCTGAGTAGTGAGTGGACTGAGCTGGTGGCGCACGAGAAGCCCGAGGATCTTTCGATTCTTCCACAAATTATGATTTTATGAGGGTTATCGTTTAAACATTATTTCAAAATGTTCATGATTTTTATGCTGTGATGGTTGACAGATTTTTAGTATTATATTGGTGTTTATTTTAAACAGTAACTTTCATCTTGGATTCACGTTTGAGAATTTCAACTGCAGTTGATCTTACTCTGTAGTTTAAATTATTTTATAGAACATGTTTCGAATTTTATAATTTTTATGTGTATGTTGGATTCGGACAAGGCTTGGATTATTTAAAAAAAATTTAGTAGTTTATTAGACGTTTCATGTTTGCTTCTTGCTAAACCATGAGATCATTCTGTCTCCTAGAAACTGACATGATATACTTGTACTTTTTGTGATCAAGCTTACATTTTGCGTAATCTGCATTTAAATATCCTACTAAATTGAAATATGAATCATTAGCATGCCATAAGCCCACATTTTGTGTGTCTTTTAGATATTTCAATATGCATATAGCAGCTGTGAAATGCGATTGTTTAGGATTAGCCTAAAATCTTGCACATAAACAGACAGAAAACATAATATTAGGACGGCTAGAAGTTAGGTCTAATAAAAACCTAATAAACCTCTATAGGTGTCATCTCAACTTATATCCTCCCTTCATATTTATCTAAATTAACAGATGAACTCATGGAGTTGATGCAGCTGAATATTTTTCCATGCAAAATTTCTTTAGAAGTTCCTTTGTGTATTTGGTCTGGCTGATATAAATACCAGTTTACAGTTGCTTCACTTGCAAACCTGTGAAGAATGTTAGTTCACCCATCATTCCCATCTCGAACTTATCCTGCATCAGCTTAGCAAACATATCACATATTCTGGGGTTAGTTTAACATCAAAATAAATTTGAACAAGTAATGAATGATCTTTCTTTGTTAATTTGAATAGAGTTTTATCAACTTTTCTCACTGTAAATCATGATCAACTAATAACTTTGATAAGGTCTAATACAAAGCTCCAGGTTCTTGTTTTAGACCATATAAAGCTTTATTAAGATGATAAACATGATCAGGGAGTAGGTGATGCACAAAACCTGGAGGCTGTACTACTTACACCTTTTCTTGTAACTGAAAGTTCAGAAATGCGCTTTTCACATCTATTTGATATATCTTGAAGATTTTGAAGGATGTGTAGGCTAGGAATATCCTGATTGCTTCCATTCGAGAAACATGAGCATATGTCTCCTCGTATTCTATTCCTTCCTCCTGTCTGTAACCTTGTGAGACTAGTCTCGATTTTTGTGAACAACTGAACCATCTTCATTCAGTTTTGTTCCTGTATACCCATTTGGTACCTATGGTAGATTTTGAAGGAGGTCTTGGAACTAACGCCCATAAATTGTTATAGGTAAATTGATTTAGCTCTTCTTGCATAGCAATGACCCAACTGGGATCAGCTAGAGCTTTATCAATTTCTTTGGTTCCTA
This sequence comes from Primulina tabacum, assembly GCF_025594145.1. Taxonomy (NCBI): domain Eukaryota; kingdom Viridiplantae; phylum Streptophyta; class Magnoliopsida; order Lamiales; family Gesneriaceae; genus Primulina; species Primulina tabacum. The sequence goes on from NC_134565.1 coordinate 20,376,767, forward strand.
ATTGCAATATAAAGGGAGAATGAATAAATAAATTCAACAGTTTTCTTATTTTTAGCAGATCAGATGGGTTACCTAATAAGAAGTTATGAGGGTGATTTTTGCTCCATTTGTAGTTTGGATCTATTAGACATCTTTCTGTTTCTGGTTCTGTTGGTAACTGACCAGTTTCTTATGCTTTAGTTGTAATATTGTTAGTTTGTGTTTGAGTGATCTTGATGCTCAACAAACTGATAATTGGGAATTGTATCCTATCCAACTGGTTGTTCTACCACTTCTAACTCTGGTGTTAGAAGAAAATTTTTGACATCATAATTTTCATCTTCATTGTCATCCTCCAAACTTATATCTGTTAAGCGATTAGTCAGCTCAACTGGGTCAGTTGGCTTATCAGTTAGCATAATTTCATCAAATACAACATGTATAGATTCTTCAATATTGAGAGTACATTTATTAAATATTCTATAAGCTTTACTAACTGAATAATAACAAAGAAACAATCCTTCATTTGATTTAACATCGAAGGTAGTTAAGTGATTCTTACCATTGTTGTGAATGAAACATTTGCACCCGGATATTCTAAAGTATGAAACCACGCTTTTCCTACCATGTCAGATTTCATAAGGTGTTTTAGAATGATTCTTTTTAATCATTGATATATTTTGAGTATAACACGTTGTGTTAACTGCTTCATCCCAAAACCTTTGAGAAATCCCAGAATCAACTAGCATTGTTATTGCTGCCACTTTAAGAGTTTAATTTCTTCACTCAGCTACACCATTATGTTGTGGTGTTCTTGGAGCTTAGAACTCATGCATGATTCCTAAATTTTAAAAAAAATTAGATAGAGTCTATTGACAAATTTAATTCCGTGATCAGATCTTATTATGTCAATCCCAACTGATTTCTCATTTAAAAGTCTTTTGAAAAGTTTTATTAGTTTTAAAGCAGTTTGATCTTTTGATTTAAGAAAATTACCCAAGTATATCTTGAGAAATCATAGGCAACCATAACTGTGTATTTCATTCCCGCTAAGCTCATGACTGGTATTAGACTAAATAGATCCATATGCATCAGTTCTAAGCATTGGGTAGAAGATTTACTACCTTTATTTTTTAAAGATTATCTCACTTGCTTCCCGAACCGAAAAGAAGAATAAATTTTATCTTTTAAAATTCACATTTGGGCATACAAGTTACAAGTTCGTGTTTTCTCAGTTGTGCAATGACTTTGAAATTTAGATGGTTTAGTCTATTATGCCACAGCAAGTTCTGATTTGATGCTACAAAACAAACTGGCTCATCGGGTTGTTTGCTTCAACTTACTTTGTATGTGTGATAGGTGTCGTTTTTACGTGTTTTATGACATTAGTTTTGTGCTTGTTTGCATTGTGTTTGTGTGCATTTCATCTACGTTTTGTTCGTTTGAGAATTAACATATGCATATGATCATGGTTCACTTGTACTTATGAGTTTGCAGGTGAAATGGCCGAAAACTGAAATCGGGGAAGAAGGATACTAGCCATAAAAAGGGAGTTAATTTGGCAGAAATATTGGCGCTCGGACGCAAAGATGGATTTCTGGACAGAAGAGTTGGCGCCCGAGGCGGTAGGATCATAACGCTCGAGCGCGAGTTGGTTCCTTTGAATAGTGGAAAACAGAATAGTTGGTGCTCGAGCGGTAGAATATTACCGCTCGAGAGCTAGTGCTGCATGATGGAAGAAAAAAGAAAGAGGAGTCGGCGCTCTAGTGGTAGAATTTTATCAACCAAGCGGAACTCAAATTGGAAAGATTTTGAGAATGATTTCTTACCTTCCCCTAAATGCTTACCAAATGGTGCTGCAAAGTTGGCATATGAGAAAAATAGGCACGAAAAAGAAACACTTTTCAGTAGCCAAAATGTTTGAAAGAGAGAAAAAAGGCTTTGAGTGAAAAATTCAAGATTTCTGAGCACTGTTATTCTCGTTCTCGTCAAGTCTAGTATTTATAGCTTACAACTTCTTGTTTAAACATTGTTTTACTTATTTTTTTCATGAATTCTAGTAGCAAACATTCATTATTTGTTGGGATTTAAGGGGATCCTACCCAAAAATTGTGTTTAGTTAATTTATTTCTCGACTTTTGATTTATTCTTGAATGTGCTATTATTTTCATTGCATTATGAAAGAGTAGCTAACTTTAATAATAATATCATATGGCGAATGAGTTCGAGATAATAGCTTGTGATAGGAACGACTAGCATAGTTCATGGATTTACAATTTGCAGAGAGATATGAAGTTGGATTCACGTCGATTGTCATAGTCCAGTAGGTCGAAAGCGAGGGGATTTCATAAAACGACATGCAATTCAAATTTGATAAATAATTAAAAAGATTTAGTTACTTCACTGAGTGAATTAATTTGGCATAGCTCAAAAGGGCGTGTTCAATTGTTTAGGAATCCTGTCGAAGGAGTGAATCATTGTCGAATGAATTAATTAAATGAACGAAGGGTAGGTGAACAGAGATTTCCAACAAATTCATTTCTAATTGAATATTTGATTACCTATTTTAGTTTTTTAAAGTCATCATTTGATCACGAAAATATTTACAATTGTTTATTTAATCATTTAGTAGTAAGTATTAATTCAAATCATCGTTGCTAGAAGTTTAATAATTGGGAATGGTAATCGAGAAATACAGTATCTGGAGGAACGATACTCGTACTCTTGTACACTATATTATTACTCGACATTGTGCGCTTGCGATTATATCGAACTTGAATTTAATTGATTTTTACCGAGAATTTTACAGTGCAAATTTTGCTCGATCAATGTGTTTCCACATCTATTTCATGTTATAATGATATCAACAGTTGCATTTTTGACAGTACAATCATGTTTACTAAATTCAACTGAATGATTATGATCGCATAATTGACTGATGCTGATTACATTATATTTCAAATTATCAACAAGGAAGACATTGGCAATAATAATATTATCATGGATAAGCTTACTCTTACCCACAGTTTTACCTTCTGAGGCGTTACCAAAACTAATCTTGGGACAAGAATATTTGATCATTTGAAATATCAGTTCAGCGTTTCCAGTCATATGTCTTGAGCATCCACTGTCCAAGTACTATACTGAATTTTTGATCAAATTACCTGTAACCTGCAATCACAAATAATGAATAAATTTGGTACCCAACTCTATTTGGGTCCTGAACTGATTAGTCATTCGGGAATCCAGATGTAATGCCCAAGATTTTATTCTGTTAATCTGAGATTATTGATTATGAATTGATGTGATTATAGACGGACCACTTCGAGACCAGATTTGGTAAAACATGTGATATCATGATGTGCGAGGACAGAACACCTCGCGCATATGCGCGACATGAGGCGCGCATATGCGCGAGCAGGGCAGAGAACCTCGCGCATATGCGCGAGACAGGGCGCGCATATGCGCGAGCATGTAGAATTGTCAAGTGCCAAGACAGTAGGTCTCGCGCATATGCGCGGGGACAGAGCGCGCATATGCGCGAGTAGTTGCAAGGAAGAATGCCGAGGTAGAGAGTCTCACGCATATGCGCCGAGGAGGGTCGCGCATATGCGCGAGAGTGAGCCACGTTTCTTTACCAAGCGTGATATACATATAACAGGTTTCATTCCTTCAGTATTTCCAGCCAGAAACCGAGATCTCAGATGGAAGAATTCTCAAGTGTTCTTCATAGCTTAGAAATTGTGATTTACAAGATCCAGCCGTCAGAATTTTAATCCGAGTTCGGTACCGTTTTCCTCTCGACAAAGGCGTCAACGGTAAGTAAGTTTTACTACTTTATTTTATGATTTGAAAATATGATTTTGGAGGAATCATGATTTGATTTCTATGAGATGTGCTTGAGATATTACACATCGTAGAATCGAAACCAGATCAAAGAACGGATACCGTATGAAATTGTTATCATTTTTCAGATTTGATTTGATTGAGAATATACAGATTTGATATCAGATTGAGTTTGTTATCGATTATGAGTTATGATTTATATCTGTTGATATTGTCTCGCTGGGTATATCAAGATTGTGTTGTTATGCCGTCGAAACAGAATTAGATTGAGTTCTGAATATATCCAGTATTGGTTGGATTGTATATTGATATTGTACTTCTTGCATATGTCAATCCAGAGTGGGTATTGACGACTTCGAAGAACGAGCAGAACCAGATTGATATTTGATTTCTTTGATCAGATTGATCTACGAAAAGAAAGATATAAATCAATGTTAGACCGGGAAGATACGACTCGAGTTAGATTCGACTTGAGTTTCCCAAAATCACATACTTTATTTTAATTGCATTGATGTTTGCAATTCATGAGATTGATATGCTTAGTCTATTGATTTATAGAAAGGCATGAGTTAGAGTCTTGGGTAGATGTTCCTAGTCATTGGTAGAGGTGCCAAGTCACAGGACATTTGGTGTTATCGATGTGCTTTGGAGTAGATCGAATCCTATTGTAGAGATTCGATATAGAATGCCAAAGTCTGGGAATAATAACATACCACCATTTAGCTGGGAGAGTAGGTGGGAGAATGTTGTTTTCTTATTCGATCGGGATCCCTGGATTAGAGAAGAGTCGAGTTAGAGATTATGAGTCAAGAGTTTGATTTACAGTTTTCTATCGATTCATGTCTTTCAGATTTTGATACATGTTATTGATAACTATTCCATGATTTTATATCTGTTTATATGATTGCATGTATACGTTGTTTATAATGAGAATATATTTCTCACTGGAGTCATCCGGCTGTTGTTGTGTTTGTATGTGTGCATGACAACAGGTGGGACAGGATCAGGGTCAAGAAGAGGATGAGAGACTGAGATTAGCGGGAAGATTCGGACCCAGAAGTAGATTTGTTCCATCACTTGATATGTAGTGAATGAACAGTAGTTTGTTATGAATTACTTTTTTACAAGACTTGTACTTTTGGATCATGTTGTAAATATTAACTTGATCTTGTGATTTGAATAAGATGGGCCTATTTTGTTATAGATTTTGTACACTTGTTTATATAGTGTTCAACATTTAAAAAAAAAAATTTATGACCCAATTTACTTAATTGTTACATTTGATCCCAATAATGATTAAGAAGATGAATTAACGTCCGGGTTCCCACAGCAGGTGGTATCATAGCAGTTGGTTCCTTAGACTGATTTAGAAAAGAGCGAGCGGGATAGATTGAATTTTCTTTCCTTGCTTTTGTGATGACCGCTTGTTTTACTGCTTTAATACATGTTTACCTGATTATCTGACTTGATTGGAAACATGTAAGACTTGAGAATGAATCAGAACCGATTCTTGATCAGCATTAAGATGATTAGAGGAGGACTGAAACAGAATTGTTATATTTGGTTGCTAATCCTTTTGATAATTAGATATGCCTCCTCGAAGAATCCCAGAACAAGGTAGTACTTCTACTAATCCGATGGATGTTACAGCAACACCCATGGAAACACTGCTGATGAGGTTTAAGTCGTTCAAACCGCCGACTTTGAAGGGCACAAAGAATTCTGTTGACTGTGAGAGTTGGTTAGATGACATTGAGATGCTGTTTGACTCACTTGATTATACAGATGAAAGAAAAGTTAGACTGATTTGGCATCAATTGCATGATGTTGCGAAGAATTGGTGGCTTACGACTAAGAGAGCTTTGGAGCATCAAGGTATAGTTATTACTTGGAAGATCTTTAAGACTGAATTTTATCAAAGATTTTTTCCAGTGTCATAAAGGAAAGACAAGGGTGCATAGTTTGCCAATCTGAGACAGGGTCAGTTGAATATAGAAGAATATGTGGCCAAGTTCTCTACCTTGTTACGTTTTGCTCCGCATGTTGCTGAGAATGATGAAGAAGTGGCTGATCAGTTCATTAATGGGCTGAATCCTGAGATCTTTACACTGGTAAATGCAGGACGACCGAATAACTTTGCTGATGCCCTGAATAGAGCCAAAGGAGCAGAAGCGGGTTTGATTAGATAGAAAGGAGCTTCGCATGTTGCCCCAGCACCGAAACAACAACAATCTTCCACTCAGTTCCACCAACCCCCTCCCAGATTTGAGAGTGGCGGTAGCTGTAGTTGAAAGAAAGATCATTTGAAAGCCAGAGGAAGACAATTCAAGAAGTCTGGTAGTAGTTCAACTAGCTCCAGTGGTTCACGACAGAGCCAGAGTAATGCAGGGATCTATTGTAGAACTTGTGGAGGGAGACATCCCACAGAGCAGTGCCAAGGAGTATCTGGTAGTTGCAACATCTGTAGACAGCATGGACATTTTGTCAGAGTCTGTCCACAGCAAAATTCCCAAAGATCCCAGGGAGCAGAATCATCTGGATCAGTGGCTCAGACCGATAGACGATCATCAGCTGTTCACTCCTTCCAGCCACCACCGACTACTCACTCACAGCAGAGGCAAGGAGGAAGCCAGACTGTTAGCCAGCCTCCGAGACAGCAGGCCAGAGTATTTGATTTGACTGAGGAACAGGCACAGGAAGCACCGGATGATGTTGTTGCAGGTAACTGTTCTCGTTGTGGTTACTATGCTTATGTATTTATTGATACGGGTGCATCACATACGTTTATTTCTGAGCGATTTGCATTGATTCATGATTTACCTGTTGAGTCATTATCTGTTGTAGTATCTGATGCACTGAGTCGAAAGGTATGTTCTTTATCCTTATCGACGATTGGTGTTTCGAATTTTATTGAAGATAGCTGTCTTTCTGGATTGATATTTTAGACAGATTGTCAACCTTTGAGAATCTATATTGTTCAAGTCGAACTAGAGCTGATTTTGAGAATTAAAGAAGCACATAAAGTTGATCAAAATGTTCAGAACTCGATATTGATGTTCAGATCAGGGCATCAATCAGAGTACCAGGTTCGTGATGATGTGTTATATGTGAATAATCGACTTGTTGTGCCAAATGTTTCAGATTTGAAACGACAGATATTGTCAGAAGAGCACTGTAGTCGTTTGAGTAATCATCCTGGTGGCAGAAAGATGTACAATGATCTGAAAAGACAGGTTTGGTGGAAACAGATGAAAGCAGACATTGCAGAATTTGTATCTAGATGTTTGAATTGCCAACAGGTGAAAGAAGAAAGAAAGAAACCAGGAGGTCTGTTGTATAGCTTATCTATTCCAGAATGGAAATGGGACCACATTTCTATGGATTTTGTTACGAAGCTACCACGATCCTCTAGAGGTTGCGTTGTGATTTGGGTTGTTATTGACAGATTGACCAAATCAGCAGTGCTTTATTCCGTACAAGATGACGTATAGACATGACCAGATGGCTGAGATTTATGTCAGAGAAGTAGTCAGATTACATGGTGTGCCTAAATCGATTGTATCCGATCGTGATTCTCGATTTACTTCGCACTTTTGGCACAGTTTGCAACAAGCTCTAGGTACGAAATTGCATTTGAGTACTGCATATCATCCTCAGATCGACGGACAGTCAGAGCGGACTATCCAGACACTAGAGGATATGCTTAGAGCTGTAGTGCTAGATTTTGGCACTACATGGCAAGATTCTTTGCCACTTTGTGAATTTTCGTACAACAACAGCTATTAGATGAGTATAGAGATGGCTTCCGTTTGAAGCGTTTTATGGCAAGAATTGCAGATCCCCTCTTTATTGGGACGAGATATCTGAGGTACCTGAGATTGGGCCTGATATGATTCGAGATATGACTGAGAAAGTGAAGCTGATTCAGAAGAGAATGAACACAGCTCAAGACAGACAAGCCAAATATGCCAATATTCGACGTCGACCGATAGAATTTGAGCAAGGAGAGAGAGTATTTTTGAATATTTCTTCTTTCAGAGGCATTGTCAGATTTGGCAAGAAAGGAAAATTATCTCACCGTTACATCGGTTCTTATGAGATTCTGGAGAAGATAGGAGATCGTGCCTATCGACTCGTTATTCCGCCTTCTCTATCTGGTATACATGATGTATTTCATGTATCTATGTTGCGGAAGTATCTTCCTGATGATTCTCATGTTCTTCAGCCAGACGAGGTAGAACTTGATGAAACTCAAAGTTATTTTGAGAAATAGATCCAGATTCTCGATCGTAAAGAAAAGCAGCTCAGAACGAAGATTATTCCGCTTGTGAAAGTTCAGTGGAGTTGTCATGGCATTGAGAAGCTACCTGGTCGACTCATATTGTAGAGATTCGATATAGAATGCCAAAGTCTGGGAATAAGAACGTACCACCATCTAGCTGGGAGAGTAGGTGGGAGAATGTTGCATTCTTATTCGATCGGGATCCCTAGATTAGAGAAGAGTCGAGTCAGAGATTATGAGTCAAGAATTTGATTTAGAGTTTTCTATCGATTCATGTCTTTCAGATTTTGATACATGTTATTGATAACTATTCCATGCTTTTATATCTGTTTATATGATTGCATGTATACGTTGTTTATACTGGGATTATATTTCTCACCGGAGTCATCCGACAGTTTTTGTGTTTGTATGTATGCATGACAACAGATGGGACATGATCAGGGTCGAGTAGAGGATGAGAGATTGAGATTAGCGTAGAGATTCGGACCCAGAAGTAGATTTGTTCCATCACTTGATATGTAGTGAATGAAAGTAGTTTGTTATGAATTACTTTTGTACAAGACTTGTACTTTTGGATCATGTTGTAAATATTAATTTGATCTTGTGATTTGAATAAGATGGGCTTACTTTGTTATAGATTTTGTACACTTTTTAATATAGATGTTCAACATTTTAAAAAAAATTTTATGACCCAATTTACTTAATTGTTACATTTGATCCTAATAATGATTAAGAAGATGAATTAGCGTCCGAGTCCCCACACCAGATTTGGATCAGTCGAACTGATCTACAAGTTTCTATGTTTCAGATAACCTTCTGTAATTTGTTTGTGACAGGTGAGTGCGGTGAGGATGACCAGTTGCTCGATTCATCTGAGCTCTTGGGACTGTACCCAATTCTCTGTCGTTTTGCCTTTTTTTATATTTTTAGTTGGTTCTCAATCGGCTTGCTGAACTCCGGATTTTGATGTATCATTACTGATTTAACAAAGTGAATATACTTCCTTTTGCTCGTATTCAATTTTGGCATAGTACCATAGTTGATGTTCATCTTGGCTATCGAAGCCCAGACTAGTCTTATCTCCAACTGGTTTATATGACTCTTGCAATTCAGTCAGTGTGACTGACGAGTTATTCCAAGCTTAAATTATTTCAGTCAATTTAGAGTTTTTTGATCTCATCTGCTGAATCAAAGATTTTCTTTCACTATTTTCAGCTATAAGCTTTCCAATCTCCTCTTTGACATTTTAGGATCTCAACTAATTTAAAACTCTCAGTTGTGTCATTTAAAGATCATTTTGCTTAGCATTAGCTTCTTCAAAGGATATAGCTTGTAATGTCTCGAAAATTTAAAGGTCCACGTGAACTACATGCATGCAAGATATCAATTTTCTAGTATATTTTGAAGAAAAACGAGTAGTGTACGTTTAAGTTGGTATCAGAGCAATGTTCCTACAAAGGGTTGTGCCACACATCACGGCACAAGATCGGCCGCAACCCATCCATAAAATGTCTCAAACTTCCTGACGAAACCTGCCACGCTGCTATCTCCCAGTCGCAGCGAAATGAACTCCCTGGTCAGGCGGGAGCGTACTTCTTCAATGAAGTACTTGTAGTAGAAAACCTCCTTGAACCCATTCCACGTCAGTGTTTGTAAGTTCACTGACACTGATGCGCTTTCCCACCAAAGTCTGGCGTCTCCGGTCACAAGGAATGTGGCACACCTGACTCGATGGACTTAATCCATCCTTCCACTATCATCGGGTCAGTAGTCTCCGAGAAGTCCTTCGGATCCATCCTCCTAAACCTCTCGTAAACTGCCTCTGGTCTGGGCCTCGCCCATGCATCCACGGTAGCTTGGTTCCCTGCAAACTGTACGAAGAACTGAGTCATTCCTGCAAGCATCTGGGCCTGCATATCTGGGGGTGGACAAAGAGGAGTGACCCTCTCCCCATCCTGGGCTTCCCTATTCTCATCGCCTGCTTCACGCACAATCCTACGTCTGGGAGGCATACTGTTCCAACATTTACCCAACACGTAAACCCAACATGCATGAACACAATACTAATATCATAAGATGCACGTAAATTGAAATCAAACATAAACATGCTGAAATCATGACTTGATACATATTACATGAATGAATTTAAAACTTACAGACTTCAGGTGTGACTTCGTGAACTTCTCGCAACTGGCAGTAGGCATAACCCTTTACAAGAACACTGCTATGATACCAGATGTAATGTACAGTACTTTTAATTATTTTAAAATTTGCGGAAAAATTAAAATTTTCTTCAATAAAAAATAAATTTTCAAATTTGCATTAAAATAACTTGCTCGTCTAAAAATATTTGCAATAAAAACAACCACAACCAAGTTTTCCAAAAATAATAATAATTTAAACATCATAAACAACTTTATGAAAATCAGAGTATTTGAAACAAGATGCATAAAAGTATTCATAAAAACATGGGCTGTCCTTGGGTTTAGCATTCTGTGCAGTCAAAGCCTGCTCATTGATCCCCACCCCGCATCTGCTCAAAGTCATCCTCACCTGCATCGATCAAGTATGGTGAGTCTAAAGACTCAACATGTATAAACTGAAAATAACAAGTATTACGTAATAAAACCACATGCATCTTTAAAATAGAGTGTACATACTTGAAACTTGAACACGTATATATAAGCTTAAACATACGTACATAAATAGACGTGCCATAAACGTAAAACTTTTCTTAACATGCTTGCATCATACATACTTGAACATACATAAACTTCATCATTTTGCGTAAAGATATGTTCCAAAGCAAGTGACCCATGCATAAATGTGCCTGATCAGACAAAACCACAGTACTGGGCTGGCAGGGAAAGTCCACTACCCCATAAATGAGATCCCCGGTCATGCTTTACCGCTTTCCAATCTTGATCTAGACCCGGTCATGCTTTACCGGGGTGGAGAGGTCCTCGGCCACGTTCACCGACTTCCAAACCCGTTCATAACTTGGTCACAAGACATTTAGCAAACCTCAAAAACTTGAAATATTTTCTTTTGCATGTCGAACAAAATTACTTGGCGTTGATGGATTCAGTGGATCTCGCTTGGGGACACTGCTGCATATAGTAACATGAGTTCAAACACTTATCTTTCATAACTTTGACGTATTAGTCATGCTCACACCCAAAAATGACAGATTTCCTTATGACGTTCTAAATCTCTCGGGACTCGACTACGTTTAATCATCGTACTAAATCATGACATCAAACCCCAAAACAATCCCTAAAAAAAATTATTGAGGACACGGACCCCGTGTAAGGGTCCGGGTAGATGCTGGAATTTCGCATTTCGAAGGAAACACGGGCACAGACCCCGTGTCAGGGTCCGGCTAATGGTCCGTGTACATGCTGTAATTGTAAACACTACACTTATGGCTACACTACACTTATGAATTGTAAACACTGCACTTATGTAACCAACAGAGAAAAACTACACTTATGGCTTATTTCTCCTAACTCGATCATACGGACCGTGAACCAACGCCTCGAGACCCATCCTAGGATGCTACGGCATTAAATCAAACCCATACAAACGCCTCAAACAACGACGCACTCCAAACAATGCAACACAACCCGTAAACACGACATTTCGACACCAAAACGCGTCATAGCACTTCTAACGCAATCAAGTGCCTATCGACGTGAACCGACACACCAGAAACCATCCCAACATCATAGTCAACATAATTAAACGTATCAGTGATCATCTATTGATCCACAACGAAGCCTGCAACAATAAAACTTCAAAAACACATCAAGAACGCATTTTCAGAAAATCATAGTTTGAGCAGTCCCACGTAAACCATCATAACTCGCTCATTTCTTATACAAATATTTCGAATTTATTGTCAAATCAAAGGTATCGAAAAGTTCTACGATTTAAATGTTGAAAGTTTTCCAGAAAATCAATCGAAAATCACAGTATTTAAAATGACATCAAATTTCGAGTTTTGAGATCCAAAAATCATTTCAAAAGCGATCCAACCATTTTTGCTCAAACGTTTGCATAACATACACATGTTTTTCATACAATAAACATCAAAATTATTACTATGACAAGATCGGTGCGAAAACAAAAGAATATACATAACTTTTGATTTTTAAAGTTATCGAAACAACGATACCGAAGCGGGGATGATGCGAGAGACGATCCGAGACGAACAAGTCACGATTTTTCTTGAATAAAACCCAAAAAAAATTGCTGGAAAATACAGAGGAGAGGGCGGCTGCTAGAACTCCAAGAACCCAAACTTTTCTTTTAAAATAATGAAATGAAAGTGCAATGAAATTGTGTGTGGGTGTAAACTGTGTAAGTGTGGGTGTCTAATGTGTGTGTGTGTGTTTAGATTTAATTAGGGGTAATAAAATGCTTAATTAAAAATAAAAGTGTTAATTAAAAAGTTAATACTCCCTACTTTTATCAAATCCCCTAATTAACAAAATAAAACACACAAATGCTAACTTTAAAAGTTTTAAAAATCTAAAATCACTAAATAAATAATTTAGGCTTTTAAAAATGCTAAAATTTAATAAATCATTTAAAATGCTCGATTCTTAACTTAAAATAAAATACCATATTTTAAAATTACCAAAATTGTCGCCGGTCACTTTTCCTCGATCCTGCATCGAATAATCGCCTGAAACATGAAACCCAAGAAAACATTAAACGTGAGTCACATAAACATAAATAATTTAAAATAAAACATTTAAATAAATCATGCATCTCTAAAAATCATTTTAAACTTAATTAAATAATTTTACAATTTAATTAAATGCATGGGTTTTACGTGTACTGAATTTGGGCTCTACAGATAGGCACTTGGTTGCATTAGAAGTCGTAGGAAACATTTTGGTGTCAAAATATCGTGTTCACGATTTGAATTGCGTTGTATGATTTGCATCGTTGTTTTGAGGTGTCATGCGAGTTTGAATCATTGACCGTCCTAGGATGGGTCTCGAGGTGTTGGTTCATGGTCCGTATGATTGAGTTAGGAGGATTAAGCCGCAAGTGTAGTGAATTCCGTTGGTTTACAATTCCAGATCCTACACGGACCCAGAGCCAGACCATGACACGGGGTCCGTGCCCTTGGTTCTTTTGAAGTGTGAATTTCCAGCTTCTACTCGGACCCGGACCCTTACACAGGACGGGGTTCGTGTCTTCCATGTTAAAAATAAAAATAATAATAATTTAACAATATGTATATAAATATAGGGATTGTTTAGGGGTTTGGTGTCATGATTTAGTACGATGATTAAAGATAAGCATGACTAATACGTCTAAGTTATGAAAGATAAGTGTTTGAACTCATGTTAGTATGTGCATTAGTGGCCCCAAGCGAGACCCAACGCATCCCTCAACGCTATGTAAGTATGTTCGACGTACAAAAGGAAATATTTTATGTTTATGAGGTATGTTAAATGTCTTGTGACCAATTATGAACGGGTTTGGAAGTCGGTGAACGTGGCCGAGGACCTCTCCACCCCGGAAAAGCATGATCGGGTTTAGATCAGGATTGAAAAGCGATAAAGCATGACCAGGGACAAACCCACCCGGTAAAGCATGATCGGGGATCTCATGTATGTGGTAGTGGATTTTCCCTGCCAGCCCAGTATTGTGGTTTAGTCTGATCAAGCAAATTTATGTATGGGTCACTTGCTTTGAAACATATCTCTACGCAAAATGGTGAATTTTATGCATGTTCAAGTATGTATGGTGCAAGTATGTTTATGAAAAGTTTTACGAGGATGGCACGTCTATGTTTATGTAATTACGTTCAAGTTTCAAGTATTTACGCCCTACTTAATAGATGCATGTGTTTTAATTACGTATTACTTGTTATATCCAGTTTATACATGTTGAATCTTTAGACTCACTAGACTTGATCGATGCAGGTGAGGATGACGTTGAGGAGATGAGAGGTGGGGACTAGTGAGCCGGCTTGGACTGCTCGGGAGGCTAAACCGGAGGACCGCCCATGTTTTAAGATTTTTATGCATGTTTCCAATAATCTGGATTTTGAGGGCATTGTTTATGATGTTTATCGATTATTTTAGCAAACTTTATTTGTCATCTTTTGTTGCAAATATTTTGGATGAACAACATATTTTTATCGAAATTTAATGATGATTACTCATTTAAGAAAATTTTATTTTATCGCAAATTTTAAAATAGTTTAAAAGTACGGTACGTTATAGTTGGTATCAGAGCGGTGTTTTTGTAAAGGATTATGCCAACCGTCAGTCGCGAGAAGCTCACAAAGTCACACCTCAAGTCTGTAAGTTTTAAAGTTTTAAATTATTTCATTTAACAAGCATCAAGTCATTATTTCAGCAAGTACATGTTTTAAGTTCAAATTACGTGAATCTTATGATATTGATATGAAGTTCATGCATATTGGGCTTACGTGTTGGGAAAATTTTGGAATAGTATGCCTCCCAGGCGTTTGGTTGCACGTGGAGTAGGTGAAGAGGACAGAGAAGCTCAGGATGGGGAGAGGGTCACTCCTCCTCGTCCACCCCCAGACATGCAGGCTCAGATACTTGCGGGGATGGCCCAGTTCTTTGCACAGTTTGCGGGGAACAATGCTGCACTGGATACAGGGGCGAGGCCCAGACCAGAAGCCGTTTGTGAGAGGTTCAGGAGGATTGACTTAAAGGAGTTCTCGGGGACTACGGACCCAATGATAGCTGAAGGATGGATTAAGTCCGTCGAGGTAATGTTTGTATTTATGGAGCTGCAGGATGCAGACAGGGTTAGGTACGCCACATTTTTACTGACAGGAGACGCCAAACTATGGTGGGAGAGTGCATCTATGTCGGTGAATCTGTAGACTCTATCATGGGATGGCTTTAAGGAGGTTTTTTACTCCATTTACTTCACTGAAGAAGTACGATCTAGACTGACTAAGGAGTTTATGATGCTGCGTCAGGGAGACAGCAGCGTAGCTGATTTCGTGAGGAAGTTCGAGAGGGGGTGTCACTTCATGCCCCTAATTCCTAACGATACCCGGAAGAAATTGAGGCATTTTATGGATGGTTTGCGGACGATCTTACGCCGTGATGTGAGGGTTGGTGGTCCGACTACCTATGTCATTGCCGTATCTAGAGCCTTGGCGGCAGAGTAGGACCAGAGAGAAACAGAGCTCGACAGACATGGCAAGAGGCCCTACCAGACACCTCAGCTACAGCAACAGCAGCGACCCCAGTTCAAGAGGCCTTTCCAAGGTCAACAGGGGGAAAGGCCATTCCAGGGACCACTGAAAGGCTAGGTCCTATTCCTCAGCAGAAAGCTCCTCATCGGCCAGGAGAGCACCCGGTATACCCGAATTGTAACCGCCAGCATCCGAGACAATGTTTATGGGGATCGGGCAAGTGCTTCAAATGCGGAGCCAGTGATCATATGCTGAGAGACTGCCCACAGTGGAGGCATCCGACCCAGGGTAGAGTGTTTGTCATGCATGTAGAGGAGGCGAACCCAGACACGAGCCTGTTGATTGGTAACTTATTTAATTCAGCACCACATTATTTTTGTTATGCATGTTTCGAATCTTTATTTGGGATTATTATTGTGCTAGTTAGTACTTTTTGTGGCTTGTGTAGGGATTTTTCTAATATGCTTGAGGTTAATATTAGAATTTTGGGATATAAGTTTGTGTGTTGTGCTAAAGTCTCTCAGGAAATATTTTCATAAAGAGGATAGCCACAAAGGCCTTGATAGATTCAGGGGCCACTCACTCTTTTATTTTGGAGATGATTGCTAATCATCTGGACGTCAAGTCTATTAGACTCGACGTGAGCTATTCAGTGACAGTCCCATCAGGGGAAGAATTATCAGCTACTAGCATGGTTAGGGACATCGATCTAGAACTGCAGGGCCACCTAGTGTATGCCGATCTGATTGTGTTGCCGATGCCAGAATTTGATATTATCTTGGGAATGAACTGGCTGACGAAGAACAGAGTTCTTATTGATTTCCAAAAAATCTCTGTGTTGGTAAGACCGTTGGGCATGAGCAGTTTCTCTTTGAGCTGGATAGATGGAGGAGTTTCCCTCGCATGATATGTTGCATGCAGGCACAGAGATTTATTCATAAGGGTAGTCAGGTTTTCTTGGCCAGCATTGTTCCGCACCTCACGTACCCACTCCGTCAATATCTGATGTACCGGTTGTCAGAGATTTTCCTGACGTCTTTCCAGACGACGTCACAGGCCTACCACCAGATAGAGAGGTGGAGTTCGCCATCGACCTTATGACAGGCACTGTGCCAATTTCAAAGGCACCATACCATTTTGCTCCAGCTGAGATGTTAGAACTCAAGCAGCAGATTCAGGAGCTCTTGGATAAAGAATTCATATGTCCTTGTTTCTCACCATGGGGCGCACCAATGCTCTTCGTAAAGAAGAAGGATGGCAGCATGAGGTTGTGTATCGATTACCTAGAACTAAACAAAGTAACGATCAAGAATAAATACCCAATACCAAGGATCGAGGACTTTTTGATCAGTTGCAGGGAGTCACGGTGTTCTCTAAGATAGATCTACGATCTATGTATCATCAGCTGAAGGTAAAAGATGCAGATGTTCATAAGACAGCCTTCAGGACTGGATATGGGCATTACGAGTTCTTAATGATGCCATTCGGACTGACGAATTCTCCAGAAATTTTTATGGACTTGATGAATCGAGTATTTCAGCCCTACCTAGATCAGTTCGTCATAGTGTTCATTGACGACATCCTTATCTACTCAAAGAGCCATGAGGAGCACGGTCAGCATTTGGGTACAGTTTTGCAGGTTTTGCAGAGTCGCAAGTTGTTTGCAAAATTTAGTAAGTGTGAACTCAGGTTGGAGAAAGTAGCATTTTTGAGTCATATAATATCTAGCAGTGGTATTAAGGTGGATCCAGCTAAAGTGGCAGCAGTTAAGGAATGGGTTGAGCCGAAGAATGCGTCAGAGATCCGCAGTTTCCTCGGCTTAGCAGGCTACTACATGAAATTCATTCAGGGATTTTTTCGATAGCAGTGCCAATTACTTCATTGACTAAGAAGAATGCTAAATTCATATGGAGTGGAGAGTGCCAGAAGAGCTTTGATACTTTGAAGCAAGCTCTTATCTCAGCGCCAGTGTTAGCCATGCCGGCAAGGCAAGGCGATTTTTTGTTATACACCACGCTTCTAAGCTTGGTTTAGGCGGAGTTTTGATGCAGCATGGTCGGGTTATAGCTTATGCCTCCAGACAGTTGAAGGTTCACGAGAAGAACTACCCGACTGATGATGTTGAGTTAGATGCCGTTGTCTTTGCGTTGAAGATATGAAGACATTATTTATTTGGCGAAAAATGCCAAATATTTACTGATCACAAGAGTCTCAAGTACTTCTTCACGCAAAAAGAGATGAATATGAGACAAAGATGGTGGTTAGAGTTAATGAAAGACTACGATTGTGAAATTAGCTACCACCCGGGGAAAGCTAATGTTGTGGCAGATTCCTTGAGCATGAAAGTTGCGGTCGTAGCACAGCTGTCAGTGCACAGATATCTCTAGTCAGAGATTCAGAGGTTTGGTTTAGAGGTTTATCCTAAGGGCAGAGCTCCTAAGATGTCTAATCTAATGCCAGTCTACCTTGCGAGATCGAATCCGTAGAGGTCAGCCTTTGGATGAGCAGTTTCAGAAATGGAGACTAAAGGATGAAGCCAAGGGCATTATACTGTATACAGTGTCTGATGGCATTGTCAGATACAAAAGAATGATGTGTGTGCCTAGTGTTGATTCAATCAGAGGGGATATTTTAACAGAGGCACATACATCTCCGTATTCTATCCATCCAGGAGGTACCAAGATATACAAGGATGTACAGATTCTTTATTGGTGGCTAGGCATGAATCGGGACATCCGCCGATTTGTGTCAGAATGCCTCATTTGCCATCAATTGAAAGCATAACATCAGAGGCCAGCAGAAATGCTTAAGCCAATCCCTATCCCCGAGTGGAAATGGAAGAATGTCACCATGGACTTTGTTGTTGGTTTGTCGAGGTCAGTTAGAGGGTCCAATACCATTTGGGTTATAGTAGACCGACTTACTAAGTCAGCACACTTCTTGCCAGTGAAGACGACTTTCTCCATGACGCCGTATGCGGAGCTCTATATCATGGAGATAGTTTGATTGCATGGAATCTCGGTTATGATATTGTCCGACAGGGACCCGAGGTTCACATCGTCCTTTTGGAAGAGTTTACATGCAGCCATGGGGACGAAGTTGCTATTCAGTACTGCATTTAACCCTCATACAGATGGTCAGTTTGAGCGATTGATCCAAATTTTGGAGGATTTGTTGAGAGCTTGCGTGATCAATTTCCATGGGAATTGGGAATCAAAGCTACCTCTAGTGGAGTTCACCTACAATAATAGCTTCTAATCGCCTATACGTATGGTTCCCTACGAGGCACTGTATGAAAGGAAGTGCAGATCACCGAATCATTGGGATGAAGTCGGTGATAAATCAGAACTTGGTCCAGAGATTGTTCAGCAGACTGCGGATGTGGTAGTCAAGATCCGAGACAGGATGAAGACCGCCTAGAGTCGCCAAAAGAGCTATGCAGACAAGAGAATGAGAGATCTTAAGTTTTTCGTAGGTGATCACGTTTTCGTGAAGATAGCACCTATGAAGGGCGTTATGAGGTTTGGGAAGAGAGGCAAGCTTAGTCCGAGGTTTATTGGACCGTTCGAGATTCTTGACAGAGTTGGGACACTAGCTTATCGTGTAGCCTTATCGCCGAATCTGGCCGGTGTACACAATATGTTCCACGTCTCGATGCTGAGGAAGTACATAGACAATCCTTCACATGTTTGGAGCTTTGAGCCATTGCAGTTGGCTCCAGATATGTCGTATGAGGAAAGACCTGTCCAAATCCTATAAAGACAGGAGCAGAGACTTCAGAACAAAGTGACCAAGTTGGTCAAAGTCAGGTGGCTGAATCAATCAGTGGAGGGAGCCACTTGGGAGACCGAGACAGATATATGGAACCGCTACCTGGAATTGTTTGGTAAGATTTAATTTCGAGGACAAAATTTATTTAAGTGGGTGAGGAATTGTAGATCCCAAATTCATTACACGTAAAACACATGTATTTATTTAATTGTTAAATTATTTATTTAAGTTAAAAATGATTTGAAGATGAATAATTAATTTAAATGTATTATTTTAAATTATTTATGTTTAGATGATGCACGTTAAAATGTTTTTCCTGAGTTTCAGGTTTCAGGCGATTATGCCAGTGAAGACGACTTTCTCCATGACACCGTATGCGGAGCTCTATATCATGGAGATAGTTCGATTGCATGGAATCCCGGTTATTATATTTTCCGACAGGGACCCGAGGTTCACATCGTCCTTCTGGAAGAGTTTACATGCAGCCGTGGGGACAAAGTTGCTATTCGGTATTGCATTTAAACCCTCAAAAAATGGTAAGTTTGAGCGAGTGATCCAAAATTTGGAGGATTTGTTGATAGCTGGTGTGATCAATTTCCATGAGAATTGGGAATCAAAGCTTCCTCTAGTGGAGTTCACCTAAAATAATAGGTTCTAATCGTCTATAGGTATGGTTTCCTACGAGGCACTGTATGAATGGAAGTGCAGATCGCCGAATCATTGGGATGAAGTCGGTGAGAAATCAGAACTTGGTCGAGAGATTGTTCAGCAGACTGCGGATGTGGTGGTCAAGATCCGAGACAGGATGAAGACCGCCCAGAATCGCCAGAAGAGATATGCGGACAAGAGAATGAGAGATCTTGAGTTTGTCATAGGTGATCACGTTTTCGAGAAGATAGCACCTATGAAGGGAGTTATGAGGTTTGGGAAGAGAGGCAAGCTTAGTCCAAGGTTTATTTGACCGTTCGAGATTCTTGACAGAGTTGGGACACTAGCTTATCGTGTAGCCTTATCGCCGAATCTGGCCGGTGTACACATTGTGTTCCAAATCTCGATGCTGAGGAAGTACTTAAAGAATCCTTCACATGTTTTGAGCTCTGAGCCATTGCAATTGGCACTAGATATGTCGTATGAGGAAAGACATGTCCAAATCCTATACAGACAGGAGCAGAGACTTCAGAACAAAGTGACCAAGTTGGTCAAAGTCAGGTGGCTGGATCAATCAGTGGAGGAAGCCACTTAGGAGACCGAGGCAGATATGAGGAACCGCTACTTGGAATTGTTTAGTAAGATTTAATTTCGAGTAAAAAATTTATTTAAGTGGATGAGGAATTGTAGATCCGAAATTCATTACACATAAAACACAAGCATTTATTTAATTGTTAAATTATTTATTTATGTTTAAAATGATTTTAGAGATGAATAACTTATTTAAATGTATCATTTTAAATTATTTATGTTTAGGTGATGCACGTTAAATTTTTTTTCCTGAGTTTCATGTTTCAGGCGATTATGCCAGTGAAGACGACTTTCTCCATGACGCCGTATGCGGAGCTCTATATCATGGAGATAGGTTGATTGCATGGAATCCCGGTTATTATATTGTCCGACAGGGACCCGAGGTTCACATCGTCCTTCTGAAAGAGTTTACATGAAGCCATGGGGACGAAGTTGCTATTCAGTACTGGATTTAACCCTCAGACAGATGGTCAGTTTGAGGGACTGATCCAAATTTTGGAGGATTTGTTGAGAGCTTGCGGGATCAATTTCCATAGGAAATTTGAATCAAATCTACCTCTAGTGGAGTTCACCTACAATAATAGCTTCTAATCGTCTATAGTTATGGTTCCCTACGAGGCATTGTATGAAAAGAAGTGCAGATCGCCGAATCATTGGGATGAAGTCAGTGAGAAATCAGAACTTGATCCCGAGATTGTTCAGCAGACTGCGGATGTGGTGGTCAAGATCCGAGACAGGATGAAGACCGCCTAGAGTCGCCAAAAGAGCTATGCAGACAGGAGAATGAGAGATCTTGAGTTTGTCGTAGGTGATCACGTTTTCGTGTAGATAGCACCTATGAAGGGCGTTATGAGGTTTGGGAAGAGAGGCAAGCTTAGTCCGAGGTTTATTGGACCGTTCGAGATTCTTGAAAGAGTTGGGACACTAGCTTATCGTGTAGCCTTATCGCCGAATCTAGCCGGTGTACACAATGTGTTCCACGTCTCGATGCTGAGGAAGTACCTAGAGAATCCTTCACATGTTTTGAGCTTTGAGCCATTGCAGATGGCTTCAGATATGTCGTATGAGAAAAGAACTATCCAAATCCTATACATACGGGAGCAGAGACTTCAAAACAAAGTGACCAAGTTGGTCAAAGTCAGGTGGCTGAATCAATCAGTGGAGGAAGCCACTTTGGAGACCGAGGCAGATATGAGGAACCGCTACTTGGAATTATTTGGTAAGATTTAATTTCGAGAACAAAATTTATTTAAGTGGGTGAGGAATTGTAGATCCCAAATTCAGTACACGTAAAACACATGCATTTATTTAATTGTTAAATTATTTATTTAAGTTTAAAATGATTTTAGAGATGAATAATTTATTTAAATGTATTATTTTAAATTATTTATGTTTAGGTGATGCACGTTAAAATATTTTTCCCTGAGTTTCATGTTTCAGGAGATTATGCCAGTGAAGACGACTTTCTCCAGGACGCCGTATGCGGAGCTCTATATCATTACGCCTTATGCTAAGCTTTATATCCGAGGTTTTGATAGACGTGGTTTTTACATGTTTTATTGCATTAATTTGTGTGTGTTTGCATTGTGCATGCGTACATTTCATTTACATTTTGTTTATTTTAGAGTAAACATTTGCATTTGATCATGTCTCACTTGTTTATGACGAATTTGCAGGAAAAATGATCGGAAAATCGAATCTGGAGCAAAGTGCGCAATGCAAAGAAGAAAATGGCAGAAAGACTGGCGCCCGAGAGGTATAAAATTACCGCCCGGGCGTGAGAGGTGAATAGCTAAGATGATGTCCAGAAAGTATGGCGCCCGGGGGGTAATTTTCTTCCGCCCGGGCTCGAGATTTAATTTCCGAAGAGCCAACTTACAGAAAACCCGGCATTCGGGCGGTAATTTTCTACCGCCCGAGCGTGAATGCCGCATTCCTCAAGAAATATTACAAAATATGTGGCGCTTGAGCGGTAATTTTCTACCGCCCGAGCGCCGCCTATTTTTGGAAAAATATCTTTGCCGATTACTTACATTAGTCTTGGGATGTGGATGATATGGGAAGGATTGGGAGTCGTTTTCGATTCATTCAGAATTCATTGGAGTAGCCGCCACAAGCTTGAAGAGGGTTTTTGCGCTTGGATTGAAGATTCGAAGATTTCCGGGCGTCGTTCCTTGCATTTTCGTCTAGCCTAGTATTTCTAATTGAGTTTTCATCTTTTAAACTTTATTTTGTTTATTTCTAATATGAATTCGAGTAGCTAAACCTTTAATATTTGTTGGGATTTAAGGGGATCCTGTCCCAAACTTTGATATAATTAATTTACATATCGATTTTTGATGTATTTTTGATTATACTATTGTTTTGTCGTGTTGTTAAAGCGTAGCTAACTTTGATAACAATTTTATATTGCGAGTGAGTTCGAGAGAATAACTTGTGATAGGAACGAGTAGTATAATCCGTGGATCTAAAATTTATATAGATATATGAAATTGGATACGCGCCGATAGTTATAGTCCTAAGGGTCGAAAACTAAGGAATTTCATAGATCGACATGCAATTCGCTCTTGATAAATAATTAAAGACATTTAATTACTTCACTGAGTAGAATTAGTTTGGCATATCTCGAGAGAGTGTGTTAAATTGAATAGAAAATCCTGTCGGAAGCATACAGTCACGATCGAACGAATTAATTAATTAACGAGGGGTAGGTGAACCAATATTCCCAACAAATTAATTCTCATTGAATTTTAATCAACCATTTTTAATATCATATTTCATTGTTTAATTATTGAATTTTTTATTTCCATGTTTATTTGATCCGAGTAGTAATAACCAATCAACCAATTTTCGTTGCTAAAGATTTAATAACTGAAAATAATAATTGTCAAACACAGTCTTCAGTGGAACGATACTCGTACTCACATACATTATACTACTACTTGACATCGTGCACTTGCGATTAATTTTTCAGCATACAAAATCATATTTTTATTAAAGATTTCACAGTGCAAGTTTTGCTCGATCAAGTTTTTGGCGTCGTTGCCGGGGACTGTTAATTCACAAATTTATTTTTAGTTACTTTCTTTAGCATTGATTCATTTTATTAAATTAACACTTCATATTCTGTTACAGATATCTCGTCCAGTGCATGCCAAAGTCACTTGACGTGGAGCTTGAGCAGTTTGACCCTGAAATTGAAAGAACTTTCCGCAAGAGAAGACAGCAGCAGAAACTGAAAGAACTGATGGAGAGGCACGAGAACGATCATGAGAAGGAACACCATGATGCTAGACATGTGGAGATGCCACGCCGCATACCGATGCTGGAGTATGCCCAACCTTCTTTGGATGGAGCACGCCCCAGCATTGTGAGGCCGATTGTGAGGGCTAACCACTTCGAAATCAAACCAGCTATAATTCAGATGATTCAGAACACAGTCCAGTTTGGAGGATCTGCAGTAGATGACCCAAACACGCACATCGCAGATTTTCTTGAAATTTGCGACACTTTTAAATTTAATGGAGTTTCTGATGATGCTGTTAGGTTGCGGTTATTTTCTTTCTCCCTACGTGATAAAGCTAAAGCATGGTTGAATTGTTTGCCTGTAGGTTCGATCACCACATGGGAGAACATGGCGAAAGCGTTTCTAATTAAATATTTTCCTCCATCTAAGACCATGAAGCTGCGGGCAGACATCACCTCATTTGCTCAATTCGAGTAGGAGTCCTTATATGACGCATGGGAGCGCTTCAAAGATTTATTAAGAAGATGTCCTCATCACGAACTTCCACTTGGGTTAGTTGTTCAAACCTTTTACTATGGCTTGCTTACTCCTAATCGTACTATGATAGATGCTACTGCTTGTGGGAACCTGTTGAGAAAAACTGCTGAGGAAGGATACGACTTACTGGAGGAGATGGCTGCTAGCAGCTATCATCCTCAATCTGAAAGAAACAACCAGCGAAGGAGTGCAGGAGTTCACCAGGTAACTGACCTTTCTACTATTACTGCACAACTTGATTTCTTGAACAGGAAACTGGACGGGTTGAATATGGGTGGCACAGCTATGCGTCTTCAAGAGATATTTTGTGAAAAATGTAGAGGAGAACACTATGTTAAGGACTGTCAAGACAGTGGTCCTTTCTATGTGCCAGAAGGGTCACCTTTAAACCAAGTGGTAGTCCAAAACCGTCCAAGGAATGATCCGTACTCAAACACTTATAATCCTGGATGGAGGCAACATCCCAACTTCTCATGGGGTGGTCAAAGCAGTCAGAATCGACCACAATGAGGACAACTATACAGGAAACAACCGATGTACAGATCTGATCCTCCTATGGAAGAAAAGTCCAACTTAGAGCAGATGATGTCTAAGTTTATCTCGTCCACTGAAACTAGATTCCAAAATCAAGATGCGTCAATAAAGGGGTTAGAAAATCAAATTGGACAGTTAGCGAAGATGATAGCAAGTATAGAACAAGGCACTTTGCCAAGTAACACCTAAACCAATCCAAAAGAGCAAGTGAAGGACATTGTTGAGTTGAAGAGTGGAAAACTTTTAGAGTCAAGAGAAAAAGAAAAAAATCAAGTGCCGGATGACCTGACTGAGACATCTAAAGGTTAGTCTTCTAACTCTACACCAGCACCCACTGCACAATCTAAAATTGTTATTCCTCCACCTTTTCCTGCAGCATTAAAAAAGGCAAAACTTGATGCACAATTCGGTAAGTTTCTTGAGGTATTCAAAATATTGCATATCAATATTCCTTTTGCCGATGCTTTGATGCAAATGACTAGTTATAATAAATTTTTGAAAGACATATTAGCTAACAAGAGGAAGTTGGAGGATCACATGACGGTGAACTTAACGGAAAATTGCTCTGCTTTGGTGCAAAACTAAATCCCACCGAAACTAAAAGATCCAGGGAGTTTTTCTATTCCTTGCATGATTGGTGATGTTGTTTTTAACAAGGCTTTATGTGATCTTGGTGCAAGTATTAATCTTATGCCCTTATCTGTATTTAAGAAGCTCGGATTAGGAGAACCTAAACCAACAAGGATGTCCTTACAACTAGCAAACAGATCTGTCAAATACCCGCGAGGGGTCATAGAGGACGTCTTGGTAAAGGTGGACAAATTCATATTTCCTGCAGATTTTGTGGTACTTGATATGGAGGAGGATGTGGAAATGCCCTTGATTTTGGGGAGACCATTTCTTGCCACTGGCAAGGCCCTGATTGATGTTCAAGAAGGGAAGTTGAGATTAAGAGTGGGGGAGGAAGAGATTATATTTGATGTTTTTAATGCACTTAAGCACACACTGCATTCTGATAGTTGTTATAAAATTGATGTTTTTGATGCTCTTGTGTCCAACTATGTGCAGGGTGCTATTGGAGATCCTTTGGAAGCCACTCTCACTACTGAACTGAGAGATGATGAATTGGACGAAGAGAGAGCTGAAATAGGCATACCTCAATGCCAACCAGCCATGGAAGAGGCCAATAAGGATGAGATTAGAGGACTTGGGAGATCGAAGAGATTTGATCCCCCAAAAGTCAAGCCTGGAGGAGCCACCTATGTCACGCCCCGTGTCTGAAGCGTCGGTGACATCCGGCATTGTTTAACAATTTCTTGAAAACAATTAAGCCTCGTATCGAAATGCCAAAAACCAGTCTTTTTCATAATTAAAACATTGTCTTTACATTGACAATAGAATAAAATACATCAGAGTTGCAAATGCGGAAACTGAACAAAAGGAAAATAAAGTCTTGATTTCTTGTATCTTTCTCATCGGCTACCATCCTCAGAAGGCTTCTTGTTCCTCCTCATTCAGTTGCTCTTCATTTTAATCTAAAATTTGTAAGGGGTGAGTGTTTTGGGAAACACTCAGCAAATGGGGGTTGATCGATTTCCAATGATACATATAGAACTTATTCTTTAAAACATTTCTTTAACAAACTTTCAAATCTTATTACCTTTAACTCATCGTAGCAGAAACGAAACAAATATGAGACAGAGGTTATCAGACGATTCAGAGAAGTTTAGAAACAGATAAGAACAATTCAGAACAGAACAGATCGGATCAGACAGAACACTGTTACTCATCTCATTTCCATGGTCAAATTGTCCCCAATATGTTAGTCCTCTAAGGGGTGAGGCTAGAACTCAGTTTATACCCACTGGTAGGGGCCAGACAGAAATGGTTTTATACCCACCATTGGAGGCCAAACGGAAATGGTTTTATACCCACCATTGGGGGCCAGACAGAATCACAATTCTCGTCCCATTTCAACTTCGATTCGTAACAGTACAACTGGATTCAGAAGTAACAGACAGAACTTTTCAGATATTCAGATTTCAGAGTTTTCATACTGACACAGCAGAATCAAGAAATTCGAAGCACAGACGAGAACACATAATCGATCGAAATTTTAAAATAAAACATGCTGATTTTTCGAAAATAAGGACACACCAACATGTATGTCATGTTATTGATATCAAGGTTTAAAAATACAAACGAAGTACATAACAAAAGCTCACTTACTGTATTCGTAGATTTTTATACAACACGTCTTTTCAAAAATCAAGCAGCACTTCGGCGTAACTTAAACGAATGTTGTTGTTGATCGAGCATCACTTCGACGCAAGGTTCTTGTACTGGACTGCACGAACTTCCCTTCTTTCTTCCTTGCTTGCTTGGCCGAATTCTTGGAGAGTGAGGGGAAGGGCCGAAATTTTGGTTGGGTTTTGGAAGCATTTTTCCTTCAACCATTGAATGCTGTTTATAGATTAATTTTTGCCCCTCAAGATACCTCATAGCCGAAATCTTGATGCCCAATAAAGTAATAATTGTAGTCTTAAAATTCCATGCATTCCTCAAATCCAAGACTAGTCATAATTGTAGTCCAAAATACCATGCATTCTTTAAATGTTTACTTGGTTTTCTAAAGGGTCAATTCCTGCATCATTAATATGTCCTAGCCCTTTAGCTCGTCCCTTAGCTCCTTTATGGGTTTACTCAAAGGTCATTTCTTGCATACTTAATTTGTCCAAACTTTTCGCTCAACTTACAGCTCCCTTTTTGGTCTTGTTAGGACAAGCTTGGTTGAGCTTCTTCGAGCTGAAAGATCGAGCTCATGAGCTAGGGGTTTTCTCCCCAAGAATGAATGAACTTCCTTGAGCTGAGTGTTTTAGCTTTTGAGCTAAGGGTTTCCTCTTCCGAGCAACGTACCCTCAATTCTCAAGGTTTTGCATTGCCTCGGTTTCTTTTTGAGCTACTTTCCGAGCTTTTTGAGCTTTGCTTCAAAAATCCGGGTTCTCACATCCCACTCTCCTTATTGGAAGTTTCGTCCTCGAAACTTGAGTTAGATAAATCTTTAAAGAGGTGAGGGTGCCGAGTGAGCATACTTTCTTCAAATTCCCAAGTTTCTTCTCTTCCCATATGATTTGACCATTGTATCTTGACATATGGAATTGTTTAGCGTCTCAACACTTGGTTTTTGGTGTCCATTATTTGAATAGGGTCTTCTTCCATTCGTTTAGTAATGATGCAACTTTAAGATTCTGACTTGGATCTGAGACATACTTCCTTAGCTGTGAGACGTGGAAGACGTTGTCAATCCTTGACATGCCTGGTGGCAAAGCCACTTTTCCTAGTATTTCGAAGGGTCTGACATACCTTGGAGTTAGCTTTCTAGATTTTCTGAATCGAACCACTCCTTTCATAGGGAAACGTTATCGTAAGCTTCCTCACCGATTTCAAACTCCAACGGTTTTCACTTTAAATCAGCCCAGCTTTTTTTGTCGATCATGAGCTGCCTTGCGTTTTTCCTAGATAATATCTACTTTATCAACAATTCAAGTAGCATGATAGCTTTCTCTCTGATTTCAATACTTCCATGATAATTATTGTTATCGGCAAATTCAATCAAGAGGGTGTTTATTTAATTCCTCCGAGGTCCATGGCACACGCCCTAAAATATCTTCAATAGTTCGATCTACCGTCTTTGCCTCATGTTTAATTCCTTTTGTGTGAACAGTATTTGAGGCTTTAAGGATCGATATATTTCACACATTTGACACCAAAAAAATTGATTCTCTGGATCTTTGGCTCAAATATAATTGTGACTAATTCACTATCATGTGTTGGATGATTTTTCTCACATGGTTTTAATTTCATCGTTGCATAGGCAATTACTTGCCCTCTTGAATGAGAACACATCACAATCCTCTTTTGATACATCATTGTAAATTGTGAAATTCTTGCCTTCTTCGGGAAGTACTAATACTAGCGTACAAAGGAGTTTCCTTTTTTCAAGATCTAAAAACTCTTCTCACATTCTTCACTCTAATTTAATTTAGAGTTCTTCTGAGTGAGCTTGGTGAGTGGAAGAAAATCCTTCAACACATTTTCTTAATAGCCAACTAATCCCAAAAACTTCAAATTTCTATTCCAGTATTCGCTCAAGGCCATTCTATGATTGCCTCCACCTTATTGGTGATCCACTGATAAGCCCATTTCATAGATTATGTGATATTTTTTAATCAAAATTCACATTTCTTAAATTTAGTATTTATTTATTTTCCTCTGAGCATCGGTAGAGCAAGACGAAGATCTTCCTTGCGGTCTTACTCACTTGTTGAATATGCAAGAATGTCATCAATAAATGCTACCACAAACTTGTCAAGGAATTTTCTTGAACACTCTGCTCATGAGTTCTATGAATGTTGCTGGAGCATTGGTCAGGCCAAAAGGTGTTATCGTGAACTCATAGTGTCCATACCTTTTTCTTTTTAAGGCTGGTTTAGGAATATTCTCTGCCTTGGCATTCAATTGTAGTAGTCTGACCTTAGATAGAGCTTTGAAAAGATCTTAGCTCCTTTTAACTGATAGAAAAGGTCATCTATTCTTGAAAAATGACATTTGTTCTTGATCTTATTGAGTTCTTTGTAGATCAACACACTATCTTGTGCTTTCACCATTCTTTTGTGTCAATAAGACTGAAGCTCCCCAAGGAGAGGCACTTAGTCTGATTTGTTTTTGACTAACAAATCTTGGAATTGATCCTTTAGCTTCTTGAGTTCAACTGAAGCCATTTGCTAGGGTTCCTTAGATTTTAGTGTAGCACGAGCTATCAAGTTACTTTCGAATTCTACTTCACAGTCTTAGATAACTCAAATTAACGTTTTCGGAGCTCCCATACCACATGAATATTTTATATCTTGAGCTTAATTCCTTCTTTTGCTTCTCTCATTATTGCTAGTTAGACTTCTTCGCCATACTCCATGCCTTTCTAGATCTGAGAAGCAGAAAGGAAGGATTTATGTTCCTTATCCTTGCCATAAAATATGATTTATTCTTGGATTGGAGTTTGGCATTCTTACCCCAACCATCTAACATTGCATGATTCTTGTCCAACCAACCAATTTCTCAGAATGATGTTGAAATTTACCATAGTACACTAAATAAAATCGGCACTAAATATATGCGTATCCATACTTATTTTATTCTATCTTAAAAATATCACGGTTATTATCTCAAAACTTAAAACCAATATAGAATCTTAGAACATAACTCCTTATCAGCCTATTGACTTAAGTCTCAATAACCTAGTTAAAATTTCTTTCAACCTTGTACGGAAGAAACTAATTCCTCAAACAATTTTTCTTTTACTAAATCTGTCTTTAATCAAAACTATGACCCTAACATTCCTTAATACAAACAATTTTCTTTGGATGTCTTTCTCCACAAATCTTTCCCCTATTTTTCTTTTTTCTATAAGAAGAGTCAGAACCTATTATGCATGCTACATTTCCCTCGATGTCCACCAATATCTCATAAATCTTTTTTTTTTACCTAAGGTAATGACCTTAATTTCTTAACTTAAGTTATTGTTTCTTACCTTTATTAAATATTCCAAAATCTTACATATTTAAATTTATCGCTTAATATCCCAAATTTAAATGTCCATACCGTTAATTATTGACATAAAAATCAACTTTTATATCTGAATATCAAAACTTATATAATTCTTATCTCATATTTTCATAAATAATTTACTATCCCCGAATCAAACATTTCATCTTAAGTCGGGAGCTTATCTTCGATAAGTAAATTCCCAAATGTAAGTCAACTTATATCAAAGTATTTGTATTCCCAAAAATATAAGTCAAATTATTTCTGAAAGGTATGTTCCCAAAAATATAATTCAACTTATCTCTGTACATTCTCAAAGAAATGTTGCACTTCTTTCTTTCATATAATTTAACCATAATATCAGTCCAGCCTACCTTATCATCTTTTCATCATCACTGTTCTTTTTCCACTACTTCCATAGGTGCTTCTTCTTCTTCTTCTTCCATGTTTTTCATGACAAGGTGCATATAGTTATGTTGTTCTTGCATTCTATCCATATCACCATGAATCTTGGAGATGTAACGTTCTTGCTTGCTAGAAAATGTCTTCATGTTGATAAAGAGAGCAGTGAGCAAGATCCTTCTCAGTTTCAATCTTTACTATCAACTTTTGATTAGGGGTCGTATCACGTGAGATGGGTTACATAGTGTTAGGGCGAGCTGGCTCTTTGATCTATCAAGGCGATAGGTGAGACGTTGTATATCAGTTTGAAGTAGGTTCTTAATCTTCACGAGTTCTTGTTCTCTTGTTTTTCTATTGCGAGTTGATCCTTTAGGGTTGCAATCTCTCGTGTTTGGGTTTCAATGGTATTTTGACGCTTGCGAAGGACGGATTGAGCACGAGCACGAAGGCATCCGTTGAGGTAAAATTTCAGAATCTAATAAAGGATAGAAAGGCACAAACAATGTTGTCGTGGGATTTTCGTTACTAGGGGTTTGCAGAACTATCGAAGGAAATAGATTTCGAATTTCTCAAAGAATTTTGGAAAGAATGAGAGTTTGTTTCAGATTGTACTAGGCTTTTGCCAAAATTTGACTTCTTCAAATTTTGTCTGTCAAAATCCCAGCAGGATTATGAACCTGGCGGCTCTGATACCACTTAAATGTCACGCCCCGTGTCCGAAGCGTCGGTGACATCCGGCATTGTTTAAAAATTTCTTGAAAACAATTAAGCCTCGTATCGAAATGCCAAAAACCAGTCTTTTTCATAATTAAAACATTGTCTTTACATTGATAATAGAATAAAATACATCATAGTTGCAAATGCGGAAACTGAACAAAAGGAAAATAAAGTCTTGATTTCTTGTATCTTTCTCATCGGCTACCATCCTCAGAAGGCTTCTTGTTCCTCCTCATTCAGTTGCTCTTCATTTTAATCTGAAATTTGTAAGGGGTGAGTGTTTTGGGAAACATTCAGCAAATGGGGGTCGATCGATTTCCAATGATTCATATAGAACTTAATCTTTAAAACATTTCTTTAACGATTCACAGAAGTTCAGAAACATATCAGAACAGAACAGATCGGATCAGACAGAACACTGTTACTCATCTCATTTTCATGGTCAAATTGTCCCCAATATGTTAGACCTCTAAGGGGTGAGGCCAGAACTCGATTTTATACTCACCGGTGGGGGCCAGACAGAAATGGTTTTATACCCACCATTGGAGGCCAAACGGAAATGGTTTTATACCCACCATTGGGGGCCAGACAGAATCACAATTCTCGTCCCATTTCAATTTCGAATCGTAACAGTGCAACAGTATTCAGAAGTAACAGACAGAACTTTTCAAATATTCAGATTTCAGAGTTTTCATACTGACACAGCAGAATCAAGAAATTCGAAGCACAGACGAGAACACATAATCGATCGAAATTTTAAAATAAAACATGCTGATTTTTCGAAAATAAGGACACACCAACATGTATGTCATGTTATTGATATCAAGGTTTAAAAATACAAACGAAGTACATAACAAAATCCCACTTACTCTATTTGCAGATTTTCATACAACACGTCTTTTCAAAAATCGGGCAGCACTTCGGCGTAACTTTAACGAATGCTGTTGTTGATCGAGCAGCACTTCGACACAAGGTTCTTGTACTGGACTGCACGAACTTCCCTTCTTTCTTCCTTGCTTGCTTGGCCGAATTCTTGGAGAGTGAGGGGAAGGGCCGAAATTTTGGTTGGGTTTTGGAAGCATTTTTCCTTCAACCATTGAGTGCTATTTATAGAGTAATTTTTGCCCCTCAAGATACCTCGTGGCCGAAATCTTGATGCCCAAGAATGTAATAATTGTAGTCTCAAAATTCCATGCATTCCTCAAATCCAAGACTAGTCATAATTGTAGTCCAAAATACCATGCATTCTTTAAATGTTTACTTTGTTTTCTAAGGGGTCATTTCCTGCATCATCAATATGTCTTAGCCCTTTATCTCATCTCTTAGCTCCTTTATGGGTTTACTCAAAGGTCATTTTTTGCATACTTAATTTGTCCAAACTTTTCGCTCAACTTACAGCTCTCTTTTTGGTCTTTTTAGGACAAGCTTGGTTGAGCTTCTTCGAGCTGAAAAATCGAGCTCATGAGCTAGGGATTTTCTCCCCAAGAATGAATGAAATTCCTTGAGCTGAGGGTATTAGCTTTTGAGCTGAGGGTTTCCTCTTCCGAGCAACATACCCTCAATTCTCAAGGTTTTGCATTGCCTCGGCTTCTTTTTGAGCAACTTTCCGAGCTTTTTGAGGTGCTTTGCTTCAAAAATCCGGGTTCTCACAACCGATGCTTGAGCTCAAACCATTGCCTCCAAACCTAAAGTATGTATACTTAGGTGAGAATAACATTTTACCTGTCATTATTTCTGATGCTTTGATAGATGGGATGGAGGAAAAACTGTTGGAGGTTTTGAAAGCGCACAAGAGTGCTTTTGCGTAGAAGGTGGCAGACATAAAAGGGATCAACCCATCAGTCTGCATGCACAAGATCTTGATGGAAGACGAGTACTCACCTCTTGTGCAACCTCAGAGAAGATTAAATCCAAAGATGCAAGAGGTAGTAAAAGCAGAGATTATCATACTCCTTGATGCAGGTATTATCTATCCTATATTTGATAGTGCATGGGTAAGTCCTGTTCAGTGTGTGCCGAAAAAATTTGGGATTACTGTGATCACAAATGAAAAAAATGAATTACTACCCACTAGGACAGTTACGGGATGGCGAGTGTGTATTGATTATAGGAAGTTGAATGATGCCACCCGTAAGGACCACTTTCCCCTTCTATTTATTGATCAAATGTTGGAGAGACTAGCGGGACGTGAGTTTTACTGTTTTGTATATGGGTATTCGGGGTATAATCAAATCACTATTGCACCTGAGGACCAATGAGAAAACCACTTTCACTTGTCCTTATGAAACTTTTGCTTTCCGCCGTATGCCTTTTGGCCTTTGTAATGCCCCTGCTACCTTTCAACGTTGCATAACTGCTATATTCCATGATATGATTGAAACCTTTCTTGAAATATTTATGGATGACATTTCTATCTTTGGTGCAACGTTTGATGAGTGTTTGCAGAATTTGAGAACCATGTTGAGGAGATGCGAGGAGACGAAGTTGGTGCTGAATTGGGAAAAGTGCCATTTCATGGTACAAGAGGGAATTGTTTTAGGGCACAAGGTTTCGGAAGAAGGGATTGAGGTGGACAAAGCTAAAATAGAAGTCATAAAGAACCTACCACCACCAGCCTCAGTCAAGGGAGTTAGAAGTTTTCTAGGCCACGCCGGTTTTTATAGGCGGTTTATCAAAGATTTTCAAAAATTGCCAAACCTCTATCTTCCTTACTTATAAAAGATGTTCCTTTTAATTTCAATTCTGATTGTTTAAAGGCGTACGAGGATTTGAAGGAGCGCTTGGTGATGGCTCCTATCTTGGTGGCACCAGATTGGGATCTGCCCTACGAGATCATGTGCAATGCCAGTGATACTACGGTGGGGGCAGTGCTTGGCCAGCGTCAAAACAAGGTATTTCATACAATTAACTACGCAAGTAAGACATTTGACGAGGCTCAATTGAATTATGCAACAACTGAAAAGGAATTGCTTGCAGTAGTATTTGCGCTTGACAAATTTCACTCGTACCTTGTTTTGTCTAAAGTAATTGTTTACACAGATCACTCGGCATTGAAATATTTACTTGCTAAAAAAGATGCAAAGCCACGCTTACTTTGGCGGATTTTATTGTTGCAAGAATTTGATTTAGAAATAAAAGATAAGAAAGGTGTCGAGAATGTGGTAGCGGATCACTTGTCTAGGTTGGAGCTGATTAGTAATGACTGTATAGATCAGGCTATTGATGATTGGTTTCCTGATGAGCAACTGTTTGAGGTGAAACATTGTCCTTGGTATGCCAATTTCGCTAACTTTCTTGTCATAGGCACACCTCCACCAAATCTATTGTTTCACCAACGAAAGAAATTTTTTTCTGACGTGAAGTATTATTTTTGGGAGGAACCGTTTTTGTTTAAGATTTGTGCAGATGCCATGATAAGAAGATGTGTTGCAGAGGAAGAGTTTGGTCAAATTCTCCACCATTGCCATGACCGTGAGGCAGGTGGTCATTTCGGACCAACAAGGACGGCATCGAAGGTACTTGAATGTGGCTTTTATTGGTCAACCCTTTTTAAAGATGCTGGTTCATATGTGCTAGCATGTGATAAATGCTAGCGGACAGGTAACATCTCTAACCGTCATGAAATGCCATTGAATAACATCATAGAGTGTGAGGTTTTTGATGTGTGTGGGATCGACTTCATGGGACCGTTTCCCAACTCGCTCACGAAAAAGTATATTTTTGTGGCGGTTGACTATGTGTCTAAGTGGGTAGAGGCAGAAGCATATGCCACTAATGATGCTCAAGTGGTCCTGAAATTTTTTTAAAAAAATATTTTTAACAGGTTTGGGACACCAAGAGCAATCATTAGTGATGGTGGCACCCATTTTTGCAACAAATTATTTGAAAAACTTTTGAGCAAATACGGTGTCACACATAAGATCTCTACCCCCTATTACCCCAGACGAGTGGTCAAGTGGAAGTGTCTAACCAAGAGATCAAGCGGATTTTTTTGAAAGTGGTAGGTGTGAGTCGGAAGGACTGGTCTATGAGGTTAGATGATGCTCTTTGGGCATATAGGACTGCTTTTAAAACACCTATAGACACTACACCATATAGGTTGTTGTTTGGTAAAGCATGTCATTTACCTATAGAGTTAGAGCATCGAGCATACTGGGCCACAAAAGCATTGAACTTTAATTTTACTTATGCAGGTGAACGACGTCTGCTGCAACTGGATTAGTTGGAGGAATTCCAAAACCTGGCATATGATCTTGCACTGTCATACAAGGAGAAAACAAAGAAGGCTCACGACAAGCGGATTGTCGAGAGGGACTTCAAGGAAGGTGAAAACGTCCTGATCTACAACTCCCGGTTGCGACTATTTCCCGGAAAGTTGAAGTCGCGATGGTCTGGTCCATTCGTGATTTCCAAAGTTTACCCATCCGGGGCTGTAGAATTGCAAGACGGCACGGATGGGACATTTACGGTCAATACACAGCGGCTAAAGCACTACATGAGTGGCATAATTGAGCCACAACTTGGAATCACCCGGTTCCATGACAATCCGAACTGAGACTGACCGACAGTCAATCTCTCGACTATAAATTGAGAACTGCCTCTATGCCCCTTATCTTGCATTTAATTTCGATGTTTTGTTTATGTTAGTTATGTTTTATTTATTTTTATTGTTATTGTTTTGTCATCATTTTTTTTAAAAAAAAAAAGAAAAACGAGGGGGCAATTTTCAAGAGAGCTTGGCGCTCGAGCGGTAATATTTTACCGCTCGAGCGGGACGACTTATTTCAAAAACTTCCACAGAGCTCGGCGCTCGGGCGGTAATATTTTACCACTCGAGCACGAACACTTATTTCGCAAAACAAAATTCCAGAGAACCTGGCGCTCGAGCGGTAATTTTCTACCGCTCGAGCGCGCCTGCAGATAAAAACGCGAAATCCCCTTCCTTTCCCCTTTCTCACTCTGAAACTTCTCAAATCCCTCACAATACTCTCTCCCCCTTTTCAATTTTATTGTGCAGGCACTTCATTCTCGACTCAATTCTCCGGCAACGAGGCACAATCTTCATTAGGAAGCAAGAACACCTCTCTCCGGTCATCTTCTCCATTCAAGGCACCATCTCCATCAACACCCCCATGGCTCCCAAGAAACAACGAGGTAATCCCGGTTCCTCCTCTTCTTCTTCGTCCTTTGATAGACATCGGTTTGTGAGTGAGGCGGCTAGGGCTAGATACGATCATGCTAAGATTCACAGAAACCCTATAGCCGAGAGGGGATTCCGCAGACAATTTGAGGACAGACACTTAGGGCCTCTTTTGGAGTTGAGACGGCGTAGATGGGAACAATTTGGAGATCAAACCAAGGCGGCAGTAGTTTCAGTAGTTCGAGAATTCTATGCAAATGCAGCGGAAAAGACAGATGGTAGGGTCTTTGTTAGGAGTCGACTAGTCCCGTGTGACTCTGTTACGATCAATTCACTATTAGAAACTGAGGAAGTGGATGACTCTCAATTCGAGGCCTTGGTCGCCAACCCCAATTATGAAATGATCCTCGCAGAGCTGTGCCATCCGGGCGCAATGTGGAAACCGTTGGGGGGACCGCCAAGCTGCTTTGATGAGAAGTATTTGAAAGCGGGGATTGCCCTTTGGTATCTATTTGTATCTCGAAGGATGATGCCGGTCTCGCATAAGAGCGAGGTGCAAAAAGAGCGGGCGGTGCTCCTGTAAGCTTTGACTGCTGGTTACAACATAAAGGTGGGCAAACTTAAACATTCTCAGATCATGTTGAGTGCTCACAATAGTCATGTCGGTCTCTTCTTCCCCACCATCATCTCTGAATTGTGTGCGAGGGCGGGAGTTGTATTCCGTGATGATGAGGAGTGATTGCAGCAGATGAAGGCTATTTGTGCAGATGACTTAGAGCGGAAGAGGGCAAAGAGACACGTAGACTTCCCCACTCAAGAAGAAGAGGCAGGTGGATCAAGCACCGTCATCCCTCGTCGCCCACAACCCCGCAGGCGCACTCAGAACGACAAAATGGACGAGAGTCTTGCCTTCATGGCTCACCAGGAGTAGGTCAACACCAACGTCGCGACACATCTTGCTCATCTCGACTCCATGATGAGCATTATGCTCATCCACGGGGGCGTAGATCCAGGGACCATACCACCACTTCCGCCGTTCATTCCCCCCTATAAGTTTCAGTATGACTATCTTCCGCAAGGGGATGCCGCCGGAGTGCCACCACTGGAGCATGATGAAGAGGAGCCTTGATCAGGGGAGTTCACTATTTCCCCTTCTATACATTTTTATTGTCTATTGCATTAATTTTTTTTCTAATTGTTGCTGCATTCGTGCTTTATTTTTGCATTTGTTTTTGTGTCCCCTTTCGTGTTTGCATTTTTGGGTTTCGGTTTTTTGTGCAATGGGGACATTGCACACCTTTAGTATGAGGGGGTCATTTTTCGTAGTTGTCTTGCATGAGTGTCAGATGATGGTGAAACTAGAAAATTGGTAGCCAATGATGATTGTGGCATAAATGAACTGCATGTCGCTTAGTCTTATCACTGGTTATGAATCCCCAGGTGAATTGAAATCTTTTTATGCACACATGGTGGATTTTGATAGTGGTGTCGATGCCAGTTAAGTTCAAAATAATCTGTGAGGGGAACTGGAGAAACATAAGATGCGAGTAGAACTTGAATGAATTTCTGTTGAAATAAGTGACTGACTAGTAGCATGAACTCGTATAGAAAATCAAACGTATACCTCAAATACCCTTCATCCCAATCGTGCATAGGATCTAAAAATTCATCCCTAGGTCAGATAAAAGAACATACCCTATATCCCAAGCCTAGGGAGTACGCATGAGAAAACTATGCACCAAAAAAAATTATATAAATAAATAAAGAACAAGGGGAATGTAAGGTGTGGGGGAGCCAAAAAGGGATTAAATCCTATCCCAAGGCTAAAAAGATGAAGATGTAAGGCGTTGAAGAATGTAATTCTGACAAGTGCATAGTGAAAATGATCTACGTACTCCCAATCTTTCTAAACCACTTGAGAATTTATGGCTATTGACTCCCTAAATTTTGTTGTTCAACTATGAAACTCTACCACTTTATGTGTTTACTGGTTGGTCCCGAATAGAAACAGAACTCAGGAGAGAGAAACTTGCGTTGACTTGTCGATTCGGCGACCCACATGATTTGCGAATAATACTGTCTGAAACACAAGCTAGAAAAATCTACAGCACACACGACCATACTTTGTGGAAAAATACAAATGTTTTGTGATGTTTTGAAAGGGGTATTAATGGATGTGTGTTTTGACTAATTGGATGTGGTTCACAAACCCGCTGAGACAGGAGATGTCAGTTTGCTACTTCGCCATCAATCTGGTTATTTTAATACGTTCACTTTGTGTTTGTTTCATATTTAGTTGTAGTCTGTAACCTATTTTGCTTGAGGGCAAGCAAAAGGTTAATATGAGGGGGTTGATAGACGTGGTTTTTACATGTTTTATTGCATTAGTTTGTGTGTGTTTGCATTGTGCATGCGTACATTTCATTT
This sequence comes from Primulina tabacum, assembly GCF_025594145.1. Lineage (NCBI taxonomy): Eukaryota > Viridiplantae > Streptophyta > Magnoliopsida > Lamiales > Gesneriaceae > Primulina > Primulina tabacum. The sequence continues at coordinate 20,415,693 of NC_134565.1, forward strand.
ACATTTTGTTCATTTTAGAGTAAACATTTGCATTTGATCATGTCTCACTTGTGTGTGACAAATTTGCAGGAAAAATGACCGGAACACCGAATCTGGAGCAAAGTGTGCAAGCCAAGAAGAAAATGGCAGAAAGGCTGGCGCTCGAGCGGTAGAAAATTTCCGCCCGAGCGCGAGAGGTGAATTGCTAAGATGATGTCCAGAAAGTATGGCGCTCGGGCGGTAATTTTCTACCGCCCGGGCGCGAGATTTAATTTCCGAAGAGCCAACTTACAGAAGACTCGGCGCTGGGCGGTAATTTTCTACCGCCCGAGCGCGAATGCCGCATTCCTCAAGAAATATTACAGAAGATGTGGCGCTCGAGCGGTAATTTTCTAACACCCAAGCGCCACCTATTTTGGAAAAATATCTTTGCCGATTACTTACCTTAGTCTTGGGATGTGGATGATATGGGAAGCATTGGGGGACGTTTTTGATTCATTCAGAATTCATTGGAGCAGCCGCCACAAGCTTGAAGAGGGTTTTTGCGCTTGGATTGAAGATTCGAAGATTTTCGGGCGTCGTTCCTTTAATTTTCGTCTAGCCTAGTATTTCTAATTGAGTTTTCATCTTTTAAACTTTGTTTTGTTTATTTCTAATATGAATTCGAGTAGCTAAACCTTTAATATTTTTGGGATTTAAGGGGATCCTACCCCAAACTTTGATATAATTAATTTACATATCGATTTTTGATTTATTCTTGATTATACTATTGTTTTATCGTGTTGTTAAAGCGTAGCTAACTTTGATAACAATTTTATATTGCGAGTGAGTTCAAGTGAATAACTTGTGATAGGAACGAGTAATATAATCCGTGGATCTACAATTTACATAGATATATGAAATTGGATACGTGCCGATAGTTATAGTCCTAAGGATCGAAAACTAGGGGATTTCATAGATCGACATGCAATTCGCTCTTGATAAATAATTAAAGACATTTAATTACTTCATTGAGTAGAATTAGTTTGGCATATCTCGAGAGAGTGTGTTAAATTGAATAGGAAATTCTTTCGGAAGCATACAGTCACGATCGAATGAATTAAATAATTACGAGGGGTAGGTGAACCAATATTCCCAACAAATTCATTTCTCATTGAATTTTAATCAACCATTTTTAATATCATTTTTCATTGTTTAATTATTGAATCTTTTTATTTGCATGATTATTTGATCCGAGTAGTAATAATCAATCAACCAATTTTCGTTGCTAAAGATTTAATAACTGAAAATAATAATTGTCAAACACAGTCTTCAGTGGAACGATACTCGTACTCACGTACATTATACTATTACTTGACATCGTGCAATTGCGATTAATTTTTGAGCATACAAAATCATATTTTTATTAAAGATTTCACAGTGCAAGTTTTGCTCGATCAGGTTCACATCGTCTTTCTGGAAGATTTTACATGCAGCCATGGGGACGAAGTTGCTATTCAGTACTGCATTTAACCCTCAGACAGATTGTCAGTTTGAGCGAGTGATCAAAATTTTGGAGGATTTGTTGAGAGCTTGTGTGATCAATTTCCATGGGAATTGGGAATCAATGCTTCCTCTAGTGGAGTTCACATAAAATAATAGCTTCTAATCTTCTATAGGTATGGTTCCCTACGAGGCACTGTATGAAAGGAAGTGCAGATCGCCGAATCATTGGGATGAAGTCGGTGAGAAATCAGAACTTGGTCCAGAGATTGTTCAGCAGACTGCGGATGTGGTGTTAAAGATCCGAGACAGGATGAAGACAGCCCAGAGTCGCCAGAAGAGCTATGCAGACAAGAGAAGGAGAGATCTTGAGTTTTTCGTGGGTGATCACGTTTTCGTGAAGATAGCACCTATGAAGGGAGTTATGAGGTTTGGGAAGAGAGGCAAGCTTAGTCCGAGGTTTATTGGACCGTTCTAGATTCTTGACAGAGTTGGAACACTAGCTTATTGTGTAGCCTTATCGCCGAATCTGGCCGGTGTACACAATGTGTTCCACGTCTCGATGCTGAGGAAGTACCTAGAGAATGCTTCACATATTTTGAGCTTTGAGCCATTGCAGTTGGCTCCAGATATGTAGTATGAGGAAAGACCTGTCCAAATCCTATACATACGGGAGCAGAGACTTCAGAACAAAATGACCAAGTTGGTTAAAGTCAGGTGGTTGAATCAATAAGTGGAGGAAGCCACTTGGGAGACCGAGGCAGATATGAGGAACCGCTACCTGGAATTGTTTGGTAAGATTTAATTTCGAGGACAAAATTTATTTAAGTGGGTGAGGAATTGTAGATCCCAAAATCAGTACACGTAAAACACATGCATTTATTTAATTGTTAAATTATTTATTTAAGTTTAAAATGATTTTAGAGATGAATAATTTATTTAAATGTATTATTTTAAATTATTTATGTTTAGGTGATGCACATTAAAATGTTTTTCCTGAGTTTCTTGTTTCAGACGATTATGCCAGTGAAGACGACTTTCTACATGACGCCGTATGCAGAATTCTATATCATGGAGATAGTTCGATTGCATAGAATCCCGGTTATTATATTGTCCGACAGGGACCCGAGGTTCACATTGTCCTTCTGGAAGAGTTTACATGCAGCCATGGGGACGAAATTGCTATTCAGTACTGCATTTAACCCTCAAAAAATGGTCAGTTTGAGCGAGTGATCCAAATTTTGGTGGATTTGTTGAGAGCTGGCATGATCAATTTCCATGAGAATTGGGAATCAAAGCTACCTCTAGTGGAGTTCACCTACAATAATAGCTTCTAATCGTCTATAGGTATGGTTTCCTACGAGGCACTGTATGAATGGAAGTGCAGATTGCCGAATCATTGGGATGAAGTCGGTGAGAAATCAGAACTTTGTCCAGAGATTGTTCAGCAGACTGCGGATGTGGTGATCAAGATTCAAGACAGGATGAAGACCGCCCAGAGTCGCCAGAAGAGCTATGCGGACAAGAGAATGAGAGATCTTGAGTTTGTCGTAGGTGATCACGTTTTTGTGAAGATAGCACCTATGAAGGGCGTTATGAGGTTTGGGAAGAGAGGCAAGCTTAGTCCGAGGTTTATTGGACCGTTAGAGATTCTTGACAGAGTTAGGACACTAGCTTATCGTGTAGCCTTATCGCCGAATCTGTCCGGTGTACACAATGTGTTCCACGTCTCGATGCTGAAGAAGTACCTAGACAATCCTTCACATGTTTGGGGCTTTGAACCATTGCAGTTGGCTCCAGATATGTCGTATGAGAAAAGACCTGTCCAAATCCTATAAAGACAAAAGCAGAGACTGCAGAACAAAGTGATCAAGTTGGTCAAAGTCAGGTGGCTGAATCAATCTGTGGTGGAAGCCACTTCAGAGACCGAGGCAGATATATGGAACTGCTACCTGGAATTTTTTGGTAAGATTTAATTTCGAGGACAAAATTTATTTAAGTGGGTGAGGAATTGTAGATCCCAAATTCATTGCACGTAAACCACATGTATTTATTTAATTGTTAAATTATTTATTTAAGTTTAAAATGATTTTAGAGATGAATAATTAATTTAAATGTATTATTTTAAATTATTTATATTTAGGTGATGCACGTTAAAATGTTTTTCCTGCGTTTCAGATTTCAGGCGATTATGCCAGTGAAGACGACTTTCTCCATGACACCGTATGCGGAGCTCTATATCATGGAGATAGTTCGATTGCATGGAATCCCGGTTATTATATTGTCCGACAGAGACCCGAGGTTCACATCGTCCTTCTGGAAGAGTTTACATGCAGCCATGGGGACGAAGTTGCTATTCAGTACTGCATTTAACCCTCAAAAAATGGTCAGTTTGAGTGAGTGATCCAAATTTTGGAGGATTTGTTGAGAGCTGGCATGATCAATTTCCATGAGAATTGGGAATCAAAGCTACCTCTAGTGGAGTTCTACTACAATAATAGCTTCTAATCGTCTATAGGTATGGTTCCCTACGAGGCACTGTATGAAAGGAAGTGCAGATCACCGAATCATTGGGATGAGGTCGGTGAGAAATAAAAACTTGGTCCAGAGATTGTTCAGCTGACTACGGATGTGGTGGTCAAGATCCGAGACAGGATGAAGACCGCCCAGAGTCGCCAGAAGAGCTATGCGGACAAGAGAATGAGAGATCTTGAGTTTGTCGTAGGTGATCACGTTTTCGTGAAGATAACACCTATGAAGGGCGTTATGAGGTTTGGGAAAAGAGGCAAGCTTAGTCCGAGGTTTATTTGACCGTTCGAGATTCTTGACAGAGTTGGGACACTAGCTTATCGTGTAGCCTTATCACCGAATCTGGCCGGTGTACAATGTGTTCCAAGTCTTGATGCTGAGGAAGTACCTAGAGAATCCTTCACATGTTTTGAGCTTTGAGTCATTGCAGTTGGCTCCAGATATGTCGTATGAGGAAAGACATGTCCAAATCCTATACAGACAGGAGCAGAGACTTCAGAACAAAGTGACCAAGTTGGTCAAAGTCAGGTGGCTGAATCAATCAGTTGAGGAAGCCACTTGGGAGACCGAGGCAGATATGAGGAACCGCTACTTGGAATAGTTTGGTAAGATTTAATTTCGAGGACAAAATTTATTTAAGTGGATGAGGAATTGTAGATCCCAAATTCAGTACACATAAAACACAAGCATTTATTTAATTGTTAAATTATTTATTTAAGTTTAAAATGATTTTAGAGATGAATAATTTATTTAAATGTATTATTTTAAATTATTTATGTTAAGGTGATGCACGTTAAAATGTTTTTCCTAGGTTTCATGTTTCAGGCGATTATGCCAGTGAAGACGACTTTCTCCATGGCGCCGTATGCGGAGCTCTATATCATGGAGATAGTTCGATTGCATGGAATCCCTGTTATTATATTGTCCGATAGAGACCCGAGGTTCACATCGTCCTTCTGAAAGAGTTTACATGCAGCCATGGGGACAAGTTGCTATTCAGTACTGTATTTAACCCTCAGACAGATTGTTAGTTTGAGCGAGTGATCCAAATTTTGGAGGATTTGTTGAGAGCTTACGTGATCAATTTCCATGGAAATTGGGAATCAAAGCTACCTCTAGTGGAGTTCAACTACAATAATAGCTTCTAATCATCTATAGGTATGGTTCCCTACGAGGCACTATATGAAAGGAAGTGCAGATCGCCGAATCATTGGGATGAAGTCGGTGAGAAATCAGAACTTGGTCCAGAGATTGTTCAGCAGACTGCGGATGTGGTGTTCAAGATCCGAGACAGGATGAAGACAGCCCAGAGTCGTCAGAAGAGCTATGCAGACAAGAGAAGGAGAGATCTTGAGTTTTTCGTGGGTGATCACGTTTTTGTGTAGATAGCACCTATGAAGGGCGTTATGAGGTTTGGGAAGAGAGGCAAGCTTAGTCCGAAGTTTATTGGACCGTTCGAGATTCTTGACAGAGTTGGGACACTAGCTTATCGTGTAGCCTTATCGCCAAATCTGGCTGGTGTACACAATTTGTTCCACGTCTCGATGCTGAGGAAGTACCTAGAGGATCCTTCACATGTTTTGAGCTTTGAGCCATTGCATTTGGCTCCAGATATGCCGTATGAGGAAAGACCTGTCCAAATCCTATACATTCAGGAGTAGAGACTTCAGAACAAAATGCCCAAGTTGGTCAAAGTCAGGTTGCTGAATCAATAAGTGGAGGAAGCCACTTGGGAGACCGAGGCAGATATGGAAACCGCTACCTAGAATTGTTTTGTAAGATTTAATTTCGAGGACAAAATTTATTTAAGTGGGTGAGGAATTGTAGATCCCAAATTCAGTACATGTAAAACATATGCATTTATTTAATTGTTAAATTATTTATTTAACTTTAAATTGATTTTAGAGGTGAATAATTTATTTAAATATATTATTTTAAATTATTTATGTTTAGATGATGCACGTTATAATGTTTTTCCCGAGTTTCATGTTTCAGGCGATTATTCGATGCGGGATCGAGGAAAAGAGACCGACGACGATTTTGGCGATTTTAAAATGTGGTTTTTTATTTCAAGTCATTGAAATGTCATTTTTAAATGATTTATTAAGTTTCTAGCATTTTAAATTCTAAATTTTTTATTAGGTGATTTTAAGATTTTTAAAACTTTTAAAATTGATCACTTGTGTATTTTTAATTTGTTTGAGGATTTTAGTAAATTTGGTATTTGACTAATATTTAATTCTCATGTTAATTATGTTATTAAGAAAAAAAATTCCCTAATTAACTACAAACTCACGCGCACACACCACTAACACACACATATACATGCCTATGCACACACACACACAATTCATTTTCACTTCCACTTCATTTCTTTGAGTAAGAGGCTAGGGTTCTTAAAGAGTTCAGCAGCAGCCGCCCCTCCTCTGTAATTTTTCCAGCAAGTTTTCGTCACTTTTCTTCAAGAAGATCGTGCCACGTTGTCCTGGATAAACCCTCGCATCCTTCACGATTCGGTGTCGTCGTTTCGGTAACTTTAAATATCAAAGGAATATATATTCTTTCGTTTATGTATCGATCTCGTCATAGTATATGTTTTTATGTTTATTATGTGTAAAAATTTATGTATGTTGTACAAAGTTTGAGCAAAAAAAGGTTGGATCGATTTTGAAACAATTTTAGATCTAGAAACTCGAGATTTGCTGTCATTTTAAATACTGCGACTTTTCGATCGATTTTCTGGAAAAACTTTCAATGTATAAAACGTAGTACTTTTTGATACCTTCAATTTAACAGTAAATTCGTAATTTTTGGACACAAAACGAGTGAGTTATGATTGTTTTCGTGTCATGGGAGTTTGAAAAATTGCCATAGCGTCCTAGGATGGGTCTCGAGGTGTTGGTTCATGGTCCGTATGATTGAGTTTGGAGGATTAAACCGCAAGTGTAGTGAATTCCGTTGGTTTACAATTCCAGATCTCACACGAACCCAGAGCCGGACCCTGACACGGGGTCCGTGCACTTGTTTCTTTTGAAGTTTGAATTTCCAGCGTCTACCCGGACCTGGACACGGGGTCCTTGTCTTCCATGTTAAAAAAATAATAATAATAATTTAAAAATATGTATATATATATATATAGGGATTGTTTTGGGGTTTGGTGTCATGATTTAGTACGATGATTAAACGAGGTCGAGTCCCGAGAGATTTAGAACGTCATAAGGAAATTTGTCATTTTTGGATGTGAGCATGACTAATACGTCTAAGTTATGAAAGATAAATGTTTGAACTCATGTTAGTATGTGCAGCAGTGACCCCAAGCGAGACCTAACGCATCCCTCAACGCTATGTAAGTATGTTTGACGTGCAAAAGAAAATATTTTATGTTTTTGAGGAATGTTAAATGTCTTGTGACCAATTATGAACGGGTTTGGAAGTCGGTTAACGTGGCCGAGGACCTCTCCAATCTGGTAGAGCATGATCGGGTTTAGATCAGGATTGGAAAGTGGTAAAGCATGACCAGGGACCAATCCATCCGATAAAGTATGACCAGGGATCTCATGTATGTTGTAGTGGATTTTCCGTACCAGCCCAGTACTGTGGTTTAGTCTGATCAAGCGCATTTATGTATGGGTCACTTGCTTCGAAACATATCTCTACCCAAAATAATGAAGATTATGCATGTTCAAGTATGTATGATGCAAGTATGTTTATGAAAATTTTACGATGATGGCACTCTTTGTTTACGTAATTACGTTTAAGTTTCAAGTATGTACGTCCTACTTTATAGATGCATGTTGTTTTATTACTTATTACTTGTTATATCCAATTTATACATGTAGAGTCTTTAGACTCAATAGACTTGATCGATGCAGGTGAGGATGACCTTGAGGAGACGAGGGGTGGGGACCAGTGAGCCGGCTTCGACTATGCAGGAGGCTAAACCTGAGGACCGCCCATGTTTTAAGATTTTTATGCATGTTTCAAATACTCTGGATTTTGAGGAGGTTGTTTACGATGCTTATCGATTACTTTATGTAATGCCCGAGATTTTTATTTTGTTAATCCGCGATTATTGATTATGAATTGATGTGATTATAGACGTAAAGGATCAGACCTGGAAAGACGAAAGAAGACCTGAATTATGTGCGATGACAAAACCCCTCGCGCATATGCGCTAGCGAGCAGGGCGCATATGCGTGAGGTAGGCAGAGAACCTCGCTCATATGCACGACCAGGACCACGCATATGTGCAAACATGGCAGAGAACCTCGCGCATATGCGCGAAGAGAGGGCGCGCATATGCGAGAGCTGAGGAATTCAGAATATGCCGAGACAGAGTGTCTCGCGCAAATGCGCCGAGAGAGGTCGCGCATATGCATGAGACGTGTTGCAGAAAGATGAAGCCATTTGGTCCTTGCCATGCATATTTAATATGTATATTCTTTCATTCAGTTGGCTAGAAAGAAAGTAAAAACGAGAAGAGCTCCAGGGAAGCTAAGCTTTCATATTCCAGAAATTTGAATCTTTTGCAAAATCCAGCAGACTGATTTTCAATCCGAGTTCAGTACTGGGTTTCTATCGACGAGAGCTTCAACTAGACGTAAGTTTCTTATGTTTTGATATGATTGGAAAATTTGATATGAGAGAAATCATGATATGACTGTTATTATTTGTTCCTGAGATTGTTATCATTGTATAATCGAAACCAGATCGAAGAACGGATACCGTATAAATTTGTTATCATTTTGAGATTGAATTTTATTGAGATTACATAGATTTGATATCAGATTGAGTTTGTTATCGATTATGAGTTGTTGAGATTAGTATCTGTTGATATCTGCATTGTTGGGCATATTGAGATTGTGCAGATATGCCGTTGAAACAGAATTAGATTGAGTTCTGATTATATCCAGTATTGTTTGAGTTGTATATTGATATTGTACTCCTCAATATTGTCATTGCCAGATTGAATATTGACAGATTCGATTTCGAGACTTCGACTTCAGTCAGAACGACAAGAGAAAGGTATAAATCAACGTTGACCGGGAAGATACGACTCGAGTTAGATCTGACTTGAGTTTTTCAAAACCACATAATTTATTTTATTGCATTGATGTTTGCAATTCATGAAATTGATATGCTTAGTCTATTGATTTATAGTAAAGCATGTATAGAGTATGGTCAGATGTGCCTAGTCTTTGGCAGAGCCGCCAAGACACTGGACTTTTGGTGTATCGATGTTGCTTAAAAGTAGATCGACTTCTATCGCTGAGATTCGATACAGAATGCCAATGTCTGAGTTAGACCGGGATCCCTAGATTAGAGAAGAGTCGAGTATGAGATTATGAGTCAAGAGTTTGATTTACAGTTTTATATCGATTCAAGTCTTTCAGATTGTGATAAATGTTATTGATATCTATTCCATGCTTTTATATCTGTTTATATGATTGCATGTATATGTTGTTTATACTTGGAATGTATTTCTCACCGGAGTTATCCGGCTGTTGTTGTGTTTGTATGTGTGCATGACAACAGGTGGGACAGGATCAGGGTCGAGAAGAGGATGAGAGATCAAGATTAGTGTGGAGATCCGGACTTAGAAGTAGATTGGCTTTCAACACTTGATGTATAGTTGTTGAACCCTAGTTTGAAATGAATGTATGTTGTACAAGACTTGTACTTTACTTTTGATGTTTATATCAGATTGATTATTATATGTTCCGCACTTATGTATTTTAAAAAAAATATTTAGACCCAGATTAATTAACTGATCCTAATGATGATTAAGAAAACGAATTAGGTTCGGGTCCCCACAGCAGGTGGTATCAGAGCAGTAGGTTCCTTAGACTGAGATAGAAGTTAGTGAGCGGGGTAGATTGAGTTTTCATTCCTGCTTTTATATGCTAGCACTACTGCATGTTTTAATGCTTTGAAATGCATATTTACCTGATTATCTGACTTGATTGGAAACAAGTATGATTTGAGAATGAATCAGAACCGATTCTTGATCAGCAGTAAGATGATCAAAGAAGGACTGAAACAGAATTTTTGTATTTGGGTACTATCCGTTTTGATAATCAGATATGCCTCCTCGAAGAGTCCCAAAACAGGGTAGTACCTCGACTAATCCGATGGATATCACAGCAAATCCTATGGAAACACTACTGAAGAGATTTCAGTCGTTCAAACCGCCGACTTTGAAGGGCACAGAGAATTCTGTTGAGTGTGAGAGTTGGCTCGATGACATTGAGATGCTGTTTGATTCCTTGGATTATACAGATGAGCGCCGAGTCAGATTGATTTGGCACTAGTTGCATTATGTTGCGAAGAATTGGTGGCTCGCGACAAAGAGGGCTTTGGAGCATCGAGGTACACTTATTACTTGGAAAATCTTTAAAACTGAATTTTATCAAAGATTTTTCCCAGTGTCATACAGAAAAGACAAGGGTGCAGAGTTTTCCAATCTGAGCCAGGGTCAGTTGAACATTGAAGAATATGTGGCCAAGTTCTCAACCTTGTTATGATTTGCTCCGCATGTTGCTGAGAATGATGAAGCCGTTGCTGCTGAATCCTGAGATTTTTACACTGGTGAATACCGGGCGACTGAATAATTTTAGTGATGCCCTAAACAGAGCAAAAGGAGCTGAAGCTGACCTGATTAGGCATAAAGGAGCTTCATATGTTCCTCCAGTACTGAAACAGCAACAATCTCCCACTCAGTTCCACCAACCACCTCCCAGATTTTAGAGTGGCAGTAGCAGTAGTGGGAAGAAAGATTATTTGAAAGCCAGAGGAAGACAGTTCAAGAGGCCTTGTAGTAGTTCATCTAGCTCCAGTGGTTCCCGACAGAGTCAGAGTAGTACATGGGTCTATTGCAGAACTTTTGGAAGGGAGACATCCCACAGAGCAATGCCAAGGAGTATCTATTAGTTGCAACATCTGCAGACAGCAGGTACATTTTGCTAGAGTATGTCCATAACAAAGTTCTCAGAGATCCCAGGGAGCAGAGTCATCTGGATCAGTGGCTCAGACTGATAGACGATCAGCTGCTGTTCACTCTTTCCAACCACTGACTACCACTCAGTCATAGCAGAAGCCAGGAGGAAGCCAGACTTTTAGCCAGCCTCCGAGACAGCAGGCCAGAGTATTCGCTTTGACTGAAGAGCAGTCACATGAATCACCAGATGATGTTGTTGCAGGTAACTGTTCTCTTTGTGATTATCCTGCCTATGTATTGATTGATACGGGCGCTTCTCATACATTTATTTTTGAGCGATTTGCGTTGATTCATGCATTGTCTTTTGAGTCATTATCTGCTGTAGTATCTGTCTCTTCACCTTTGGGGAGAGGTATTGTACCAGTGACGTCTGTTAGACATTGTATGCTATAGTATGACGAGCAGGAGATTGAGTTAGATTGTATTGTACTTGGGTTATCTGATTTTGACTGCATTATTGGTATCAATATGCTGACCAAGTACAGAGCGACCGTAGATTGTTTCCAGAAGATTGTGAGATTCAGACCTGATATGGCTGATGCATGGAAATTTTACGGTAAGGGTTCTAGATCGAGAATTCCTTTGATATTTGCACTATCTATGACTCGATTATTACAGAAAGGAGCAGAGGGATTCCTTGTGTATTCAGTAGACGTACTGAAATCGAGCCCATCATTGGCTGATTTGCCAGTGGTATGTGAGTTTGCTGATGTCTTCCAAGATGAGATTCCGGATTTGCCTCAAGTCAGAGAGATAGACTTCAGCATTGAATTGGTACCAGGTACAGTTCCGATTTCAAGAGCTCCGTACAGAATGGCACTGATTGAACTGAAAGAATTGAAAGAGCAGTTAGAAGATTTACTGGCCAAGGGTTACATTAGACCTAAGTGTTTCTCCTTGGGGTGCTCCAGTATTGTTTGTCAGAAAGAAGGACTGTTCAATGAGACTCTGCATTGACTACCGGCAACTGAACAAGGCTACGGTAAAGAACAAATACCCTTTGCCTCGAATTGATGATTTATTTGATCAGTTCTAGGGTTCTTCTGTCTATTCCAAGATCGATCTGAGATCTGGATATCATCAGCTGAGAGTCAGAGATTCTGATATCTCGAAGACAGCTTTCAGAACCAGGTATGGCCATTATGAGTTTATAGTCATGCCGTTTGGTTTAACTAATGCTCTAGCTGTATTTATGGGTTCGATGAACCGTGTATTTCGGAAATATCTTGATGATTTAGTGATTATATTTATCGATGTTATTTTGATTTATTCGAAGAATATGTTTGAGCATGCTGAACATTTGAGAACTGTGTTGAGAATTCTGAGAACTGAGAAATTGTATGCCAAACTGTCGAAATGTGAATTCTGGCTGAAACAAGTTGTATTTTTGGGTCATATTATATCTAGAAATGGTATTTCTGTTGATCCCAGCAAAGTTGAGGTAGTGATCAGTTGGCCTTCACCGACATCTGTGCCAGAGATACGTAGTTTTATGGGTTTAGGCAGGATATTATCGACGATTTATTAAAGATTTCTCGAGTATTGCTAAGACTATTACTCAATTGACTCAGAAGAATGTACTATTTGTTTGGTCTGAAGAATGTGAATCCAATTTCCTCGAGTTGAAGAAAAGATTGACCAGTGCTCTTGTATTGACTATTCCATCAGCTACGGGTGATTTTGTTGTTTATTGTTATGCTTCTCACAGAGGATTGGGTTGTGTTTTGATGCAGAGAGGACTTGTTATTGCCTATGCCTCCAGACAATTGACGCCACATGAGTCTCGCTACCCAATTCATGATATTGAATTGGCAGCCATCGTATTTGCACTGAAGATATGGCGACACTATCTATACGGTGAGAAGTTAGAGATTTATTCTGATCACAAGAGTCTGAAATATCTGTTTTCACAGTCAGAATTGAATACGAGACGACAAAGATGGCTTGATTTACTGAAAGACTTTGATTGTGAAATCAAATACTATCCGGGAAAGTCGAATGCAGCAGCTGATGCACTAAGTCGAAAGGCATGTTCTTATCTGTATCGACGATTGGTGTTTCAAATTTGATAGAAGATTGCTGTCTTTCTGGATTGATATTTGAGACAGATTGTCAACCATTGAGACTCTATGCTATTCAAGTTGAACCAGAGCTGATTTTGAGAATTAAAGAAGCGCAGAAAGTTGATCAGAATGTTCAGAACTCGATATCGATGGTCAGAGCAGGGCATCGATCAGAATATAAGGTTTGTAATGATGTGTTATATGTGAATAATCGTCTTGTTGTGCCAGATGTTTCAGATTTGAAACGACAGATATTTTCAGAAGCGCACAGTAGTCGATTCAGTATTCATCCTGATGGCAGAAAGATGTACAATGATTTGAAAAGAAAGTTTTGGTGGAAACAGATGAAAGCAGATATTGCAGAATTTGTATCAAAATGTCTGAATTGCCAACAGGTGAAAGCCAAAAGAAAGAAACTATGAGGTTTGTTACACAGCTTGTCTATTCTTGAATGAAAATGGGATCACATTTCTATGGATTTTGTGACGAAGCTACCACGTTCCTCCCGAGGTTGTGATGCGATTTGGGTTGTGATTGACATATTGACCAAATCAGCATGTTTTATCCTGTACAAGATGACATACAGACATGACCAGATGGCAGAGATCTATGTCAGAGAAGTGGTCAGATTGCATGGAGTGCCGAAGTCGATTGTATCAGACCGTGATCCTCGGTTTACTTCGCACTTTTGGAACAGTTTGCAGCAAGCTCTAGGTGCTAAATTACACTTAAGTACCGCATATCATCCACAGACTGACGAACAGTCAGAGCGGACTATCCACACATTGGAGGATATGCTTAGAGCTGTAGTGCTAGATTTTGGTTCTAGTTGGCAAGAATCTTTGCCACTTTGTGAATTTTCAGTACAACAACAACTATCAAACGAGTATAGAGATGGCTCCATTTGAAGCGTTGTACGGTAAGAAGTGCAGATCCCCTCTTTATTGGGATTTTATCTCTGAGGTACCTGAGATTGGGGCTGATATGATTAGAGATATTACTGAGAAAGTGAAGCTGATTCAGAAGAGAATGAGAACAGCTCAAGACAGACAGGCCAAATATGCCAATGTTCAACGTCGACCATTGATATTTGAGGCAGGAGACAGAGTATTCATGAAGATTTCTCCTTTCAGAGGTGTTGTCAGATTTGGCAAGAAAGGAAAGTTATCTCCACGATATATCGGTCGTATGAGATTCTCGAGAAGATAGGAGATCGTGTCTATCGACTCGCCTTACCGCCTTCTCTATCTGGAATACATGATGTCTTTCATGTATCTTTATTGCGGAAGTATCTTCCTGATGAATCTCATATTCTTCAACCAGACGAGGCAAAACTTGATGAGACACAGATTTATTTTGAAAAGCCGATCCAGATTCTTAATCGTAAAGAAAAGCAACTCAGAACGAAGACTATTCCGCTTGTGAAAGTTCAGTGGAGTCGTCATTGCATCGAAGAAGTTACTTGGGAGGTTGAGTCAGACATGAGACAGAAGATCCCAGAGTTATTTTATTGATGTGAGTCTCTTTATTTAGCTTCTGTATATCTCCTTCTTGTATCTGATTTGATTGCCTGTGATTTCAGGGACGAAATCAGATCTTAAAGGGGGAGAAATGTAATGTCCGATATTTTTATTTTGTTAATCCGCGATTATTGATTATGAATTGATGTGATTATAGACGAAAAGGATCAGATGTGAGAACCCGGATTTTTCGAAGCAAAGCACCTCAAAAAGCTCGGAAAGTAGCTCAAAAAGAAGCCGAGGCAATGCAAAACCTTGACAATTAAGGGTACGTCGCTCGGAATAGGAAATCCTCAGCTCACAAGCTAAAACCCTCAGCTCAAAGAAGCTCCAAGATTCTTGGACAAGAAACCCTCAGCTCAAAAGCTAAAACCCTCAGCTCAAGGAAGTTCATTCATTCTTGGGGAGAAAACCCCTAGCTCATGAGCTCAATCTTCCAGCTCAAAGAAGCTCAACCATGTTTGTCCTAAAAAGGCCAAAAAGAGAGCTAAAGGAGGAGTTAAAGGTTTGGACAAACTTAGTATGCAAGAAATGACCATTGAGATAACCAATGAAGGAGCTAAGGGAGGAGCTAAGAGGCTAGGACAAATTTATGGTGCAAGGAATGACTCTTGGTGCTTGGCATATCTTTGACCACCATTATGATCATCATTACTCCATTCTTGGAGGCCAAGAAATCAGCCAAATGGCTAGGTGGAAAGCCTTTCTTTCTCCTATAAATACCACATCAAGGTTGGAAGAAAAGCACACCAAAAAGCACTCTCAAATTTCGGCCAAAGGAGAGCAAGGAAGAGGAGGAAATTCTTGCAGTGCAGGCGATCAAAATTTACGTCGAAGTGCTGCTAAAATTGTGTCTCAGTCTGCTCGAAGGAATAATCGTAGTGCTGCGCGATTGAAGATCGCATTTGTTAAAGTCACGATAAAGTGCTGCTCAATTTTCGAGAGGAACTTTGTACAAGAATCGGTAAGTGGGCTTTTGTTATATATTCGTTTGTATTTTTAAACTTGATTATATATTATGACATGCATGATTGTGTGTCTCCATTTTCGAAAATATGAAGTCTGTCCGTTTAAAATTTCGATCGATTATATGCTCAGTCTGTTATTCGAAATTCTTTGGTTCGAATCCGTCTGAAACTCTGATATCTGAAAACTCTGATATGTTCTGTCTAGTAAACTCTGAATCTGTGTTGCACTGTTACGATTCGAATTTGAAATGGGACCAGAATTGTGATTCTGTCTGGCCCCCATTGGTGGGTATAAAACCATGTTCTGTTCTGGCCCCCATTGGTGGATATAAAACCATGTTCTGTCTGGCCCCCATCGGTGGGTATAAAATCGTGTTCTGGCCTCACCCCTTAGAGGACTAACATATTGGGGACAATTTGACCATGGAAATGAGATAAGTAACAGTGTTCTGTCTGTTCCGATCTGTTCTGTTCTGAATTGTTCTGATCTGTTTCTGAATTGCTCTGAATCGTCTGATACCTCTGTCTCATATTTGTTTCGTTTCTGTTATGATGAGTTAAAAGTAAAAAGATTTGAAAGTTTGTTAAAGAAATGTTTTAAAAATTAAGTTCAATATGTATCATTGGAAATCGATCGACCCCCACTTGCTGAGTGTTTCCAAAAACACTCACCCCTTACAAATTTCAGATAAAAATGAAGAGCAAATAAATGAGGAGGAACAAGAAGCCTTATAGGGATGGTAGCCGATGAGCAAGATACAAGAAATCAAGAATTTATTTTCCTTTTGTTCAGTTTTCGCATTTGCAACTCTGATGTATTCTTATTTCTATTGTCAATGTAAAGACAATGTTTAATTTATGAAAAGACTGGTTTTTGGCATTTCGATACGAGGCTTAATTGTTTTCAAGAAATCGTAAAACAATACCGGATGTCACCGACGCTTTGGACCCGAGGCGTGACATCAGACCTGGAAAGACGAAAGAAGACCTGAATTATGTGCGAGGACATAACCCATCGCGCGTATGCGCAACCGAGCAGGGCGCATATGCGCGAGGTAGGCAGAGAACCTCACGCATATGCGCGACCAGGACCGCGCATATGCGCGAGCTGAGGAATTCAGAATATTGCGAGATAGAGTGTCTCGCGCTTATGCACCGAGAAAGTTCGCGCATATGCGCGAGACGTGTTGCACAAAGATGAAGCCATTTAGTCCTTGCCATGCATATTTAATATGCATATTCTTTCATTCAGTTGGCTATCAAGAAAGGAAAAACAAGAAGAGCTCCAGGGAAGCTAAGCATTCATATTCCAGAAATTTGAATCTTGTGCAAAATCCAACCGTCTAATTTTCAATCCGAGTTCAGTACCATGTTTCTATCGACGAGAGCTTCAACTGGACGTAGGTTATCTTATGTTTTGATATGATTGGAAAATCTGATATGAGAGAAATCATAATATGACTGTTATTATCTGTTCCTGAGATTGTTGTCGTTGTATAATCGAAACCAGATCGAAGAACGGATACCATATGAATTTGTTATCATTTTCAGATTGAATTTGATTGAGATTATACAGATATGATATCAGATTGAGTTTATTATCGATTATGAGTTGTTCAGATTAGTACCTGTTGATATCTGTATTGCTGGGTATATTGAGATTGTGCAGATATGCCGTTGAAAAAGAATTAGATTGAGTTCTGATTCTATCCAGTATTGATTGAGTTGTATATTGATATTGTACTCCTCAATATTGTCATTTCTAGATTGAGTTGACAGATTCGAATTCGAGACTTTGACTTCGTCAGAACGACAAGAGAAAGGTATAAATCAACGTTGAACCGGGAAGATACGACTCGAGTTAGATCTGACTTGAGTTTCCCAAGACCACATACTTTATTTTATTGCATTGATGTTTGAAATTCATTAGATTGATATGTTTAGTCTATTGATTTATAGTAAAGCATGTATCGAGTTTGGGCAGATGTGCCTAGTCTTTGGCAAAGCCGCCAAGACACTGGACTTTTGGTGTATCGATGTTGCTTGGAAGTAGATCGACTTCTATCGATGAGATTCGATACAGAATGCCAAAGTTTGAGTTAGACCGGGATCCCTAGATTAGAGAAGAGTCGAGTCTGAGATTATGAGTCAAGAGTTTGATTTACAGTTTTATATCGATTCAAGTCTTTCAGATTGTGATAAATGTTATTGATATCTATTCCATGCTTTTATATCTGTTTATATGATTGCATGTATACGTTGTTTATACTTGGAATGTATTTCTCACCGGAGTTATCCCGCTGTTGTTGTGTTTGTATGTGTGCATGACAACAGGTGGGACAGGATTAGGGTCGAGAAGAGGATGAGAGATCAAGATTAGTGTGGAAATCCGGACTTAGAAGTAGATTGGCTTTCAACACTTGATGTATAGTTGTTAAACCCTAGTTTGAAATGAATGTATGTTGTACAAGACTTGAACTTTACTTTTGATGTTTATATCAGATTGATTATTATATGTTCCGCATTTACGTATTTTGAAAAAAAAAATTTAGACCCATATTAATTAACTGATCTTAATGATGATTAAGAAAACGAATTAGGTTCGGGTCCCCACACTTTAGCAAACTTTATTTGTCATCTTTTGTCGCAAATATTTTGGAAGAACGGTATATTTTTATCGAAATTTAATGATGATTACTCATTTAAGAAAATTTTATTTTACCGCAAATTTTAAAATAGTTTAAAAGTATGGTAAGCTATATATATATTCTTAGGACACGAGCTATTGTAGCTCATTGAGAATATTGTGTTCGAAGCGCCTCAAGGTGCCCAGCACGCGATCCATCAATTGGTATCAGAGCTAGCTGTTCTAAGAAGAACATTTGAAAACTGATAGTCCTTTTAGAATGTGTTTTAAAATATTTTTTAAAATAGTTTTAAAATCCCTCTGATAATATTTTATATGTTTGTTTTGCTATATTTTTAGCTGTTATCAGGATTTTTGAGTTCAACTAACAGCAGAATAACTAAACTGATCAGCCAGACAAGATTTAGTTTGCCAGCTTACCAGTTCAACTGATCAACAGATGAAACCCAACTACCAGCTAAAACTGATGAGTTAAGTGGAGCTTAATAATTCAGAAGTGCCGCCGCTTCATTGTCATATCAGATCCTAGTAGTTGATCATTGCGGTTCAGCATCAGTTGAGTCCAGTCTGCATCAATTAGACAAGTTAGCCAGCACAGAGATCAAGTCGAAGGCAATTAGCTGTTCTTATGGCAAAAGAAACTCAAAATCGATGCAGCATTCCAAGCATTCTAGGCGACCAATTGTTGGTATACTCGGTTCTATTTTATATAAAATTACTGATATTTGATGTTATTTAATATTTGATAAGTGTAGTAGCATTTCCCTTACATAACTGGTGCGCTTAGTTGTAATACAAGGGAAGTTTATTCGTTTAAATTAACATCATGTGTATCCAGTTAGTTTGCATGTAACTGAACTGATTATTATAGTTTATATGTTGTCTTAACTGCGTGAGTGTTTTTTGCTTAAACTTACGTTTAAAATCGCGCAACGATTATATTTTTTGAGGGGGAGTTTTTGATTCAGTTCTTAAGGAGGAGCTATTCTTCAAAACTGATTTTAATTTTGCTATCCCTCGAATTGAAAAATTGTTTTCAAATCGTTTTATTCAGTTCATAAGGGGGAGATATTCTTTAAAACTGATTTTAAATTTGTTATCCCTCGAACTTTAGAAAATTTTTAAAATCGTTTTATTCAGTTGTTGAGGGAGAGCTTTTCTTTTTGCTATCCCTAGAACTGAAAGTTCTTTTATTCGCTTTAATGTTTTTAAATGTTTTTTATTCTCACAAAGGGGGAGAATTATTAACTGTTTAAATTTATTTTAAATCACTTTAACCTTTCAAGTTTTGTGATCATCAAAAAAGGGGAGATTGTTGGAACATTTCTTGTTCGCAATCTTGATTTCGATGTTAACAAAACTTGTTTGTTTGTTTCTAATGAGTTTACCTAAGTGCATAGAAACTGAAACTGATCAGGATTCGAAATGATCAGTTATAGTTGGTGCTAGATTGGTATGTGGTAGCCAATGATGATGTTGAATGGGTCACACATATGCATATCCATTTTTGTCACAGCACTAGTTTAGAATACACGATAGGTTGGCGCGTGAAAATCATAAATGGATAATGAAATTTTCGGCACGAATGTTGGCAACAAAAGAATGCATGACATAGTGAACTTGGAAATTGTTTGTGGGGAATTTGAGATACAGTAGGTGACTTGAACTTGAACACGTTCCTTGACACGAACATTGCCCAGCAGGAGGAGGAGGAGTTAGGAACATTTCTGCTAGACCAATTAATTGGACTGAGCTTACTGATAATAATTGTGTTGCGATACCTGTACCCGTATATCTAGCCTTGTCTAACCTTATTTATGCACCCTTGAGATTGGACCGAAGCCACATGCCCATATCTCTTGTTCTTATCCGAGGGAGGACAGAAAAATAAGAAAAGTATGCTACACAAAAAATAAACAGATGTAAGGTCCGGGGAGCATAATAAAGGAATGAATTTCAATTCCTAGGCTAAAAGAATGGAGTTGTATGGAGTTGAAGAAAATCAAATACAAAATCTGAATGTGCACAAATGATACACCACTGTACCTCCCTCGTTTCCCGTTTTAACCTAGTCGAGGTACCCATATCCTGTGATGATTTATGCCTGACGAGTCTTAACTATCTATGCTACGAATCGGTAACTAGTGAAGAGGGATGTGAGGGGGATTGTGTACACTGACGTGTTGATTCAAGTCTCTTACAGCGTTGAAAAATTTACTGTGGAAATGCATGATGCTTGAGCCAACATTTCATACACACACGTTTAAAAATCCACGAAAGATTTGTTGGGACATCGTATTTTCGCACCCAAGACGCAGCCAAAGTTTAAAATATTTTGTTCTTGGACGTCGTCTGTTTAGAAACATTCATAGGGTGTTCTAAGAATTATATCTTCGCGTTCTTAACTCTGAACTCCAAACTATTCCGGTATTTAGGCGGATATAGCCCTTCTTTTAAATCCCTACGAATTGCTCTTCAGATTTGATCGTCTAATTAGGTCCATGATCGAAAACATTGTTCCTCGCTTGGATTGCACTAGAAATCGCAAGCGATTTGTGCCTTGAGATTGCGCATTCCGAATCTCCAAAATCCGATGACGGTGTAGCGAGGACATGAGGCGTCACAAAGAGGAAACTTGCGGCCAGAAATTTTCTTCACACCATTTTTTTCAAAGTGGCCGTGACTTTTCTTTTTAAAAGGTGGAAGATTTTTGCTAATCTTTGCTTCTGAAATATTAATCAATAATAAAACAATTAAATATTGATTAAATATAATTATCTTATTTTGGACAAAATTCTCTTCCACTTATTTGGTGATGGACGTGACTTTCTAGGAGAAATTGGAGAGGATTTGTGGTGGTTTCTAAGATAAGAAAATCAATTGATTCTTAATCAATATTATGGATTCTTAATCCATAATTAAGCAAATCCAATTTGCTCTTTTTTGCCAAATTTTCTTCCAATTCTTTTATGATGCCCAAGAGTTAATTGATTACAATTGGGAAGTATATTTCATTACATTTAAATTCTCAAATTATTAATATATAATATATTTATCAATTTTTGATAATACATGATATATTAATACCATATATACATATATTTTATATCACCATATAAAATATATATATATATATATTTATTAATTAAATTAAATAACCGCTATTTAATGTATATAATTAACTCATATGTTAATTTAATTCTAGACTCATCTAGAATATGTATTGGAATTTTTACATGCTAGTAGTCAGGTCATCTTCAACCATAAATTCTATTTTAATGCAAATTTTACACTAAAATAGTGTGATTTTTGCACCAAATACAACATTCATCTCCAACACATTTACTTCAAATCATACACCAAAAAGAATATTTTCAAAATATTCCTTTTATTTTACATATATTAATTATTATATTTTATTCAATATATTTTTAATTTTGTATTTTTATTAAATTATATTAATTAAAAATCATAAAAAATTAGTTTTTAAATATTATAATTAAAGTTAAATTAATAATCATAAAAAATTAGTTTTAAAATATTATAATTAAAGTTAAATTAGTTTTTAAATATTATAATTAAAGTAAATAAATAAATATTTTAAAATTGAACAATTATTATTTTATAATTTTTATGATTAAATATCTAATTATTCAAAAAATAAAATCAATAATATATTATTATTTAAATAATATTTATAATTTTAAATATAAATATTTATAATAAATAAAAATAAAAAAAATAGAAAACCCTGCGCCAAATTTGGCGTAGGAGGACGAAATAGCGCAGCCCCCATTGGAACAATCAACACTGCACCAAAATGGTGTTTTACATCATTTTGGTGCAGCGTTGGAGATGACCTTACTATTACTCGTACAATCATTTACTCAATAAATTCTCAATTCACT
This sequence comes from Primulina tabacum, assembly GCF_025594145.1. Classification (NCBI taxonomy): domain Eukaryota; kingdom Viridiplantae; phylum Streptophyta; class Magnoliopsida; order Lamiales; family Gesneriaceae; genus Primulina; species Primulina tabacum. The sequence goes on from NC_134565.1 coordinate 20,437,786, forward strand.
AAATAAATTATTCCGAACTCATTATAATCTCTATCGACGATCTGAGAGCGTCGATGTACTAAGGATACAAATCTTGTTCCTATAATGAAAATTGAAAATTTCGAAGATCAAATATTCATTTACCATATTTGGCAACTGCCAATTTTAGTGAATTCCTTCACAAAACAGGCAGTTACACTCTCCTTCCATATTTACCAATCATGATAACTTCCATTTCTTCTATCCTATGGAATTAGCTCATAAACTCCTTTATAAGCTTTTTGTTTGATCTCCATCAAATTATAGTCGCCAAATTTCAACTCTTGAAATTTGACTATCTCAACGGGAATACAGAATACGATACTTGTGTGACCCTCAATGGTTCAAGGATACAGCTAGCCATGGGTTCACATCTCCATGTGATTCAGAATAACATTTATTTTTATTCAGGTTTACCATAGTTAACCTCATTCTTTTCATCAACTCCTTGATCAAGAATGTCAGAACTCATTTCTGATTGCACCCTTCGGATCATGGTAAGAGCGTCTATTAGCATAGCCCCATGATCCCCTAGGTATCACTGATGCTGCCTGCGAGAACCTTTAGTCATGTTTAGCATACAGTACGGTCTCTTCAACACATATATCACGATCGAATCCGCAACTATTGGTATATCGAGAGTTGCATATGAATTTTATAATGATGTGATTTATCTTTGAGTACTAATAGTGGCATGGCATGTGCAACTAGGAAACACCTTTCCCTAAAGAACATTTCTTGCTCTAAACAGAGATTTATTGCACTATTAACTCATCAGATCACATAGGATATCTTCACCCATAGGCGAACAGTGAATCCCCGATTACAATGCATTTGCTCCTACGTATTTCGAAAATACACCCAACCTCGCCACTTGATGACCCTCGATGAAGTCGGTAAACGGATCAAAGTACATGCTAGTACGTATATCCCCATACATTGTCCCGGGTCAAAGGACTAATGGTGTATAACCATAACTGAGGACTATTCCACTCGATAAGTGAGAACCACTTGGACAGTCCGAGAGAAGGTTGTTCAGTGCATCATCATATGATCACCCATCTGTGTGAATGGACATCTCCATGCCCTTGCTAATGAAACATGGCATTTACGTCACAGATGCTAGTCTCAAGTTCGAGCGATCTTTATCCTTGTTTTAGGCGGCTGAATCGACTAGGAACCAGTTTAGAATATACGATACATTTCCTAGTGAGTTTCATGATCTTACGTAGCGACGCAAACCTCATGGTACCTATTGTATATTTAAGGACTTTATTTATGCAGCTTGCATGAGTATACAGATAAAGTATAATACCATGATTGAATAAAATCGTAAAATATTATTAAAATAAAGATTATTTTACATCAGAGTCAATAAAACTTGAGGCACAAGTTGACTTGCCGGGCACCTAATCTAGCTAAAACTTCGTGGTGAAATGTGGAACTAGTGTCTTGCGTTATTGGATAAAATATGTGTTGATATTCGTTGAGGTAGACCAGAACCGTGAATGCACAAAAAATCTACTTTTTGTGTTGTTGTGTCCTGCAACCTATTTTGCTCGAGGATGAGCAAAACGTTAGTATGGGGAGGGGGTGGGGGCTTGATAGAGGTCAAATTTACGTATTTTAGTACATCGTGTGTATCTTAGATTGCATCGTTTTGGTTGCATGAAGTCTGCATTTTGTTCACTTCATCTTAAGTTATTGCATATGATCACATCTCACTGATTTGTATGAATGTGCAGGAAAAACGATGGAAAATTAGAAAATTCAATCGAAAGTGGGCGGTAATTCCTGACCGCCCCAGGGCAAGCAGAATCAAAGGAAGGAGTTGGGCAGAAGACCTCGCGCTAGGGCGGTAATTCTTGACCGCCCCAGCGCGAGAGGTTGAAGAAATTACAGAAGACCTCGTGCTAGGGAAGAAATTATTGACCGCCCCAGCGCGAGTAAACAAGGAAATTTTCCTTATTCGCTTGTACTCAACTTGGAAGGTGGGTTGCTGCAAAAGGAACCCTAGGGACTAAAATTCAGGGACTTTTCAGCAGCAACAAAGTGGGGAAGAGAAAAAAGACTTGGAAAAAGCTTGGAGTTGAATATTTCAAGATTTCTGGGCAACGTTCTTCGTGTTTTCGTCACGTCTAGTATTTCTAATTAAATTCTTCTTGTTTAAATAGTGTTTTTCTTATTAAGATCATGAATTCAAGGAGTTAATTTTCATTATTTGTTGAGATTTAAGGGGATCCTACCTTGAAACCGAGTTTAGTTAATTCATCTGTCAACTTTTGATTTATTCTTCATTGTGCTATTATTTTCAGTGCGTTGTTGAAGCTTAGCTAACTTTAATAACGATTTCATATTGCGAGTGAGTTAGAGAGAATAACCCGTGATAGGAACGAGTAGCATAATTCGTGGACTTACAATTTACATAGAAATTTGAAGTCGGATACACGTCGATAGTCATAGTCCAGTAGGTCGAAAGTTAGGGGATTTCATAGAACGATATGCAATTCACCTTTGATAAATAATTAAAGAGATTTAATTATTTCACTGTGTTGAATTAGTTTGACATAGCTCGAGTGGGCGTATTCAATTGGAAAGGAAATCCGCGTAGATTATTGTCGAACAAATTAAGTAAATTAGCGAGGCTAGGTGAACCGAGATTCCCAACAAATTCAATTCTCATTAAATCTTAAATCAATAATTTTAATTTATTTATTTCATCATTTAATTTGTGAATCATTTTCGTTGGAATTTTATTTTATTATCATACTAGTAAAAAATCATCCAATTATCGTTGCTAAAGGTTTAATAACTTAAAATAACAATTGCGAAATACAGTCTCTAGAGGAACGATACTCATACACTATATTATTACTTGACATCGTGCACATGCGATTATTTCGAGCTTGAATATTATTAATTTTTACTAAGGATTTTACAATGCAAGTTTTGCTCGATCAGACATATATAATCTAAGACTATTTGGGTTGTGTAAGTTTGAATTACAAGTTCATGAGATTGTTGTTTATATGAAAATTATGAGCGAAATTTAAGATTAAAAGATAATTTATATTTGGGATGTACTTGTAAATAGTTACGTTAGTTTGGTGGTGCAAGATAAATATTTGATTCAAAGATCTTAGACTAAGAGTATTACGAGGTTGATATAAGGTTTAACTATTAAGTGTATTACCTAAGATAGAAGTCGATTAGTAAAATTTGGTACTAAGATATCTTAAGTTGAACTGCATAAATGATAATATTTGAATTTAAAGCATTAGCATAACTTGAGTTCAAAAAATTTAGAAAGGATGCTTTTGGGATTTTAATGTTGAAATATAATAGATTGTTAGGCTCGATTGGGTGAGTGAAAGTATTTAGAAGGGGAGGTTGAATAAAGACTTTACAATTTACAAATCTTTTCGATGAGGTGAATCAGTTTATTGATAAACTGAATTCGATAATCTTGTTGTGAATGTCAATCAGTTAACTTAAAGTGAAAAAATAAAATGAAAGACATTGAATACTTGAGAAATAAAGAAGACAAATATTTATGGATGTTCGGAGACTTCAAATGCTCTTACGTCTCCCCTTCTATCTCAAGGATATGATTTTCACTAAAAGACTTCGGAGACTTCAAATGCTATTACGTCTCCCCTTCTATCTCAAGGATAAGATTTTCACTAAAAGACTTTGATTAATTGCAGAAGCTGTAATAACCCACTTCATTTTGGTCTTAAACACTGTCAAACTTGTGAGGCCCGGGGCCGAAGAAGGCGGGGGGTGATCGCCGGTGCCATCAGTTGCACGGACAATGAGCGGCTCCTGGCAAGCTTCTAGGTGGAGGGAACATAAATGAACCGACCTACATGGGAATGAGAGGGATTCCAAAACTGTTCAATGTAATGGACTGTACAGTTGAAGAGGGCTTAAAAAGATTTGATTTGTACTACTCATATCATAAATGTGCATCTTCTTTTCGGTAGCTTATCACATAAGAACTCCAAAGTTAAGCGTGCTTGACTTGGGGCAATTTTGGGATGGGTGACCTCCTGGGAAGTTTCCCAGGGTGCGTGTGAGTTCGTCGAATCTGGGACGTTACAAAACTGATACTCTTAGTATCTTTACAATTTCCGCAATTGATATATTTTTCTAACCACAACTGATCTAAAAAGATCAAATATAGTAACAATAAGTGCTTGTGCTAGTTCTCGAAATATAGCCTGAAAGCTATAAATATATCTGATAAAGCGTGAGCTTTTTGTAACTGAGAATGATTTGCTTGTTCTTGTTCTTGCTAACTCGGTAACTGTCACTCTCTTATTCTCAGCCGTTCTTCTCGTCTATTTATAGGCTTTTCTCCCAACGATAATATTGAATGCGTTTAAATGTCATATATCCGTTGATTTTTCCTGAGTAGACACATCATCATTCTTCTGACAATCGTACACTGTCATGACATTCTGATATGCTATGCTCCCACTACAAGTTGCAGCCTACTTTTGTACAAATTTTCGGTCGTTGGCTACGCTCTTTAAATGATGAAGTGTCAAGCTGATTTATCAGTTGACTCTATAGCCAATTCGATGAACTGACTGTGTAACTGATCAGTCTTAACTAATAGTTCATTTCGTTACACAGCTTCAGTTAGCTTTAATCAGTTCAGTTGTCTTCGATTGTTTAGCGCATTAATTATCTGTCAAGAAAATTCGGTTCAAGTCATTTCAGTTTAGTTACGGTCAGTTGAGTTGACCAGTTCTGTAATCTTCAAACGCACAATTTATCAAACGTTGAAATTCTGATTTCAATAATTATCCTCTTTTTTGTGTTTGAAAAAACTTATAATTTAAGAACTGATATGAACTGAACCTTGTAGATAAAGTAATCTTTCATTTAAAAATTCTTTCATTGTACATATTTGTATAAAGAATGAAAGAATTAAATGAAATAATGAAACAATGTCTTCTAACTGATAATCTGCCAAATCAAATAATAAACGAATAGAGACTATCTTCTAACTGATCTTTATTTCTTAGCTTTTTTATCAGCTGATTCTTGATCAGTAGATTTACTCGGTGTCTTCTTTGATTGTTGCTCCTGCTCTTCTTCCCCATTTTTGTCAACACCACCAACTCGATTGGATAAAATACGGACTTCTGAAGTGACTTATGATATAGAATTTAACATTTGTTCCTACATCAAATCCATTCTCTTTGTCATGCTTGTTTGTATGAAATCAATCCGATTGATAAGCATGCCTTGAGTTCGGAAAAGAGATGGTACTGTCACTCTGTCCTCCTTCAAACCCAAGATTAATTTGAATAAAAAAAAATGTGTGTACGTTATGTGTACTGTAAATAAGTCAATTGGACTACGTAGGGCCACATTATATATCACTATACAAGAAATTATAATTAATGACATAATTTTGACAGTCACAACATTTAATACGGATTTTTATCGATAATCAGTTAATCTACGTGAAAAGATAAGTTAGGTCAATAACTCAGTGATCAGTTGAAAACTGATTCAGTTCAGTTTAAGACCAACTGATAATTGTCTTCTCAGTTAACCAATTTAAAAATCAACATTCCCCCTAAATAAATGCATAGAATAAAATAGAGTAAGTGAATCTCATCCTCGGATAATCTAAATGTAGACGGTTGACTGAAGTCTCTTCGTATTCTTCTTTTCGTTTCTTCAGTTGGTTAGAATCTCTCTATAAATAAGATCAAACTCAGTAGATACGAAATAATTCAGCAGACAATGTTAATCAAGAGAAGATGGACGAAGCTAGCAGTTCCAAGCAACCCAATCTTGCAAAGAAGAAGAGGCTGGCATTCAAAGTATCTTGGAAAGATCGAAGACTTTGTCTTCTGGAAAACAATGTCCACCTGGACTAAGATTCAGGAGCTGCAGTCTCTCCAAATAGAAGGACTAGTTGCCACAAGTGAATAAAAGGCAACTAAAATCAAATATAATCGGCATCTCTCCGTGACTCATACTTCAGACCTCGCCACAGATGTAGGTCTCTACTACCTGATGCTCGTGAAGAAGCATATATTTTTGGGAATAATTGCATTCTCAGAAGGCTTCAGGAGAACTTCCTCCGAGGAGATATCTAATTGGATGTCCCTTTTGCAGGATGCAGCAGATAGAGAACTAAACCGTGTAATAGCAACTTGATATTATCAATAAAATTCATATTTTTTTCATTGTTGTTCATTATTTTACTGCTTTGTTATTCTACATTCAAACTGGTTATAACTAAATAACAACAAGAATATATATTAATTCGAATAATATTAAGACAAATCAATTAAGCCAAGAATATTGCGAAAGTAAGAAAATTTAGTCTCGGGAAGTGGCTTGGTGAAGATTTCAGCTGCTTGTTGTTCAGTTGATATGTACTCTAGTCTGATTTCTTTCTTGAGAGCATGATCTCTGATGAAGTGGTGTCTGGCATCAATATGTTTGGTCCTTGAATGAAGAAATAGATTGTATGTAATCTCAATGGTACTTGTATTATCACAGAAGATTGGTGATTCTTCAGCAATGACTCCATAGTCTTTCAGTTGTTTTGGATCCAGAGCAGTTGGGCACAGCAGCTTTCGGCAGCTAGATATTCTGCTTCGGTTGTTGAAGTTGCTACGGATGTTTGCTTCCTCATGAACCAAGAAATCATTCTGTCTCCTAGAAACTGACACGATCCACTGGTGCTTTTATGATCAAGTTTACATCATTCATAATATGCATCTGAATAGCCAACTAAATTGAAAGATTAGTCCTTAGCATACCATAAGCCCACATTTTGTGTGCTTTTAAGATATTTAAATATGCGTTTAGTAGCTGTATAATGCGATTGTTTAGGATCAGCTAGAAATTTAGCATACATGCAAACAACAAACACAATATCAGGATTGCTAGCAGTTAGGCAAAGTAAAGAACCTATTAAACCTCTGTAAAATTTTCAACTGATATTTCTCCTTCGTCTTTATCTAATTTAATCGATGAGCTCATGGGAGTATTTGCAGCTGAACATGTCTCAATGCCAAATTTCTTAAGCAGTTCCTTCATATATTTTTTTGACTGATAAATGTATCAGTTTCCAGTTGCTTGACTTGTAGACCAAGAAAGAACGTCAGTTCACCCATCATGCTCATCTCAAATTTATCCTGCGTTAACTTGGCAAACTTCTCGCATAAGTTGGGGTTAGTAAAATGTAATCTTTTGTTGAAAATTTGAACAAAGTTTTATCCACTGTTCCAACAGTAAAATCATTATAAGTTAAAAATTTTGATAAAGTTTCTTATCAATCTCTGGGAACTTGTTTAAGACCATAAAAAGCTTTTTTTAAGTGATAAACATGATCAGAAAAGAGTGATTTACAAAACCTGGTGGTTTTTTCAACATACACTTCTTCATGAAACTAACCATTTGGTAATGCACTCTTGGCATCCATCTGGTATACTTTGAAGTCTTTGAAGGAGGCATAGCCGAGGAATATTCCGATTGCTTCCAGTCGTGCAACTGGTGCATATGTCTCGTCGTAATCAATTCCTTCTTCTTGCCTATATCTTTGTGCTACCAAATCGCTTTGTTGCGCACAACTGAACATCTTCGGTCAATTTGTTTATATAGACCCACTTTGTACATATAATTGTTTTAGAAAATGGTCTTGGAACTAATGTCTAGACATTGTTATGGGTAAACTGATTTAGCTCTTCTTGCTTAGCATTTATCAAGTTAGGATCAGCTAAAGTTTCATGAATTTTTTATGTTCAAGTTGAGAAACAATTGAAGAATGAACAAATAAATTAAACATTTGGTTTCTAGTTCTTACCAGATCAGATGGATTACCTATCACCAATTCTTGTGGATGTGATTTGTTCCATCTGTAGTTGGGATTACTCGGATCGAATTCAGCAACTGGTTCAGTTTGTAACTGAATGTCTCTTTCAGTTTCAGTTTCTGCGGTTTCAGTTGGCATTTGGATATCATCGTGTTGTCCCACCAACTGATTTTTAGGAACAATTTCTTGTTCAACCGTTTGATCCACTACTTCTGGTTCTGGTGTTTGAAGGATATTTTGATTGATGTGAAATTCTTCTTCACTATCATCCTTCAAACTGATTTCTGTAAAGCGATCAGTTAGCTCAACTGGATCAGTTGGCTTATCAGTTAGTGCAGATTCATCAAATACGACATGAATTGATTCTTCTACATTCAAAGTACATTTATTAAACAGTCATAAGCTTTACTAACCGATTAATAACCAAGTAATACTCCTTCTGCAGACTTAGCATCAAAAGTTTTCAAATAATTTTTTGCATTATTATGAATAAAAAATCTGCAGTCAAATATTCTGAAGTAGGACACCACACTTTTTTGTCTATGCCAGATCTCATACGGTGATTTCAAATGATTTTTATTAATCATTGACCTATTCTGAGTATAACACGCAGTGTTTACTTCTTCAGCCCAAAATCTTTGAGAAATACCAGAATCAGCAAGCATCGTTCTAGATGCTTCTTTAAGCATATGATATCTTCTTTTAGCTACACCATTTTGCTGAGGTGTTGTAGCTGCTGAGAACTCATGCTTAATTCCAGTATTTTCTAAAAAAAATTGAGAAAGATTTTGATTGACAAAATTCAATCCCTAGAACATACCTTATTCTAGCAATTCCAACTGATTTTTCATTTAATAATCTTTTGAAAAGCTTAATCATTTGTGCAGCAGTTTGGTCTTTTGATTTGAGAAAAATAACTCAGGTAAATCTTGAAAAATCATCAACGATTATCAAGGTGTATTTTACTTCCCCCTAAACTCATGACTGGTATAAGATCAAAAAGATCCATATGCAGCAGTTCTAAGCACCTAGACGAAGATTTACTACCCTTGTTTTTCAATGAAGATCTTACTTGTTCAACAAACTGACATGCTGAACAAATTTTATCTTTTGAGAAATCAATTTTAGTTAGACCAGTTACAAGATCGTGATTACTCAGATGAGCTATGGATTTTTAATTCATGTGGTTCAACATTTTATGCCACAACCAGTTTTTAGAAAAATTTTAAGCTACAAAACAAACTGGTGCATTAGGTTGATTAGTCCAACTCACCTTGTAAATGTTACCACAACAATTTCCAGTTATAATGATGTCATCAGTTGAGTTCTTAACAGTGCACGTGTGTTTGTTGAACTGAATTGAAAAATTATTGTTGCATAACTGACTGATGCTAATCAAGTTATAATTCAAATTAACAACAAGTAAGACATCATTAATAATAATGTTATCATGGATAAGCTTACCATTACCCACAGTTCTACCTTTAGAGTTGTCTCCAAAACTGATGTTTGGACCAGAGTATTTGATCAGTTGAGATAGCAAATCAGCATCCCCTGTCATGTGTCGCGAGCATCCACTGTCCAAGTACCAAAATTGATTATTTTGTTGATGTACATGTCACCTGCAATCACACACAATGAATAATTTTGGTACCCACATCTATTTCGGTCCCAAACTGATTATTTCTTTGGGAACCCAGACTTGGATTGGTCTAACTGACGTTCCAGTTGCTGTGTTCCAAATGATTTTTCCCGAGTTGTGCGTGTTTGGTGTGTTGTGTGCAGAAGAGACCATATGATTTTTAACCTTTTTCAACTGATTGTGCATTCGATATCTCTTCTGAACTAGCTTACAGTTGTAATAATTGTAATATCCATCCTTAGAGTATTGATTTTTATAGCTGAACCGTTTAGGTGACCAGCTTCGCGAATCAGTTGATTTCTTAGGGCTATATCCAATTCCATACCGTTTAGCCTTATTCTTGTTTTCCATCGGTTGGACAACAGGTTTACTTGGTTTTGAGAATACGTTTACCACAGTTGATTTCACAAAGTTAATATACTTCCCTTTGTGATGATTCGACTTTGGCATTGTATCAGTTGCAGAGGTTTCATCATTGATATTAAAGCTTAAACCAGTTTTGTCAATAACTGATTTTTGTAAACCTTGCATTTCAGTCAACGTGACTGATGGCTTGTTCCATGCTTGAAACAGATCAGTTTGTTTGGAAATTTCATTTTCAACTATTGAATCAAAGATTGGTTCTCAATCATTTCAGGTTTCTGCTTCACAATCTCTCTTCTTAGGCTCAACAATTCAACTGACTCCTCAGTTTCAGTTTTGCTGTCTTGGGATCAGTTTTCTTCGCTTTGGATTTCTCAAATGAAAGGGCAAGCTTGTGATACTCATTGACCATGTAATTCAGTGTAAAAATGAGTTATTCTCGTGTAAAATCAGTTGAACTTAAATCAAATACATATTCACTGGTTGATTTCAGTTCTGCATCATTGGCCATTAAGCATTTTACTTCATCCTCATCGCTGGAGCTGCTCAAGCTCTCAGACTCCGACTCTTCATTGTCAGTCTATGCTCGTTTGGATTTGCTTTCTTCAGTTAGCAGGACCTCATTTTATTCTTGAATGATCTTTTATCATTCTTGTCTCGTCTTCTGAATTCAACTGACTTCTTTCCTTTTTTAGTTGAATGTCGACTGTCCTACTTTGGTTTAGGACAGTCAACAATGAAATGTGATGTCTTGTCATAGTTGTAGCAAGAATTTGGCTCTTCCATTGAATTGTTCTTCTGATATTGTCGCTGGAAAGAATTTTGATTTTTTCTCATAAATTTTCCAAGTATGATTTTGTATGCATGTGCCTGTATATGTATTATTTGTTATTTGTGGTTAGAACGTGCTGAGTCATTATAATCATTAAATTTGGATGGTTGCAGGCGAGGATGATTTTGAGGGAGGAGCTGACGCTTGAGTGGATTGAGTTCAGCAGTACATTCCCGAGGAAATTTTATTTTCCGCACTTATTTAGTATTTAAAGTTTTTACGAAAAGATTTTGAGGATTATTTATTTATAGATTTTATGCTTTGTTTTGAAAACTAGTTTTGAATCATTTTAAAAGTTGACGTATGACTTTGGTGGTTGAGGATTTTGGGATTTTTATACACTTAGGATTTTGAAAAACTTGAGTTATTTTTGTAAGGGAATGTTTCGAATTTTAATGGAGGAAAAAAAAACTTTAGCAGGATTTTATAGTTTAAAAGTAGTGGACGTTTCAGTTGGTATCAGATAGAAGGATCCTGAAAGGGTTGTGTTAATGCCATTCCGAGAAGCTCAAAAAGTCACGTTTAAAAGGTTAAAAGAAGTGGACGTTTCAGAAGAAAATGTGCTGATTTAGTGAGTCGATTGACTATAACCCTAATGGCATTATATCCTCCAATTGTCCTGGGCAACCCCGTCACAAAATCCATCGTGATGTTCTCCCACTTCCACTCAAGAATAGGGAGTGGTCTAGCTTCCTGCAGGTCTCTCATGCTCTGTCTTGACCTGCTTACATGTCAAGCACTCATGCCCGGCCACCAATACAAGGACTGTAGATTTTTATACATCTTCGTACTCCTTGGGTTAATAGAGTATGGGATGCTGTGGGCTTCCCTTATAACGGCTTCTCTTAGTGAATCACCACTAAAAACCCATACTCGGTCACAATATCGGATTATGCTCTCCTCAATAGGATACAATATCAGTCCTGTGGACTCATCCCTTAGACTCCACTTCTGGTACTGCTCACCAAATGACTGCCATGTTTGAATCCTGTGCCTCAGCGTCGACTGTACTGTTAGGGTAGAAATATTAGGAACATTGTCCCTAGCTTAAACTGCAAGCTCAAATCTCTAAATCTCTGCCTGTAATGGTCTCTGTATGGAAAACTAAGAATCACTGCACTCTTCTAGATCAAAGCATTTGCGACTACATTAGCCTTCCTTGAGTGGTAGCTAATGTCGCAGTCATAGTTCTTCACCAGCTCTAACCATCTTTGTTGTCTCATATTCAGCTCTTTCTATGTGAAGAAGTACTTTAACTCTTGTGATATGTGAAAATCATGCACTTCTCCTCAAACAGATAGTGTCTCCAAATCTTCAGTGCGAATATTATTGCTGTTAGCTCGAGGTCATGAGTCGAGTAAATTTTCTCATGAACCTTAAGCTGTCTGAATGCATAGGCAATCAATCTGTCATGCTGCATAAGAACTGAGCCCAAACCAAGCTTTGAAGCATCCTTTATAGCACATACTCCCCTTGCCCTGATGGCATTGCTAGAACTGGCGTTGAAGTCAATGCTTGCTTCGGCTTCTCAAAGCTTTCCTGCCACTCGGATCCCCAAATGATTTTGGAATTTTTCTTTGTCAAGGTGGTCATGGGTACGCAATAGAATAAAAACCCTGAATATGCTTCCTGTAGTACCCAGCTAGACCCAAGAAACTACGGATCTCTATCACACTCTTAGGCACTTGCCAATCTCTGATTGCCTCAACCTTGCTGAGATCAACCTCGACTCCATCTCAGAAAATGATGTGGCCCAAGAATGCCACTCTATCTAGCCAGAAATCACACTTGCTGAACTTGACATATAACTGTCTGTACTTCAAAGTCTGTAGCGCGGTTCTCAACTGCTGACTGTGCTCATCTCTGCTCTTTGAATAGATCAATATGTCATCTATAAAGACTATGACGAACTGATCCAAATATGGATAGAATACGCGATTCCCGAGATCCATGAAGATTGTTGGGGCGTTGGTTAATCCGAAAAGCATCACCATAAACTCATAGTTTCCATAACGTGTCCTGAAAGCCGTCCTGTGTACATCAGACTCTCTCACCTTCAGCTGGTGGTATCCTGATTGAAGATGTATCTTCAAAAACACTGATGTTCCCTGAAGAAGATCAAATAAGTCTTCGATCCTAGGAAAAGGATACTTGTTCTTGAATGTGACTCTGTTCAGCTCGATATACTCGATGGAGAGTCGCATACTGTCTTTTTTCTTCTTCACAAACAGTACCGGTGTGCCCCATGGAAAAACACTCGGGCGAATAAAACCCTTTTCCACCAAATCTTGAATCCGATAAGGTGCATCTTTGCAGGTTCTAGACGATAAGGTGCCTTAGAAATCGGCACTGTAGTTGACATCAGCTCAATAGAAAAGTCCACCTCTCTGTCTGGTGGAACGCCAGAAATGTCATCAAGAAAGACGCTAGGAAAATCTCTGGCGATCTCGACATCCTCCAATCTCAGACTGACTGGCTTAGATACTGGCATAATACTCACCATAAATTCTTGGCAGCCTCTCTTCATAAGTTTCCTCGCACAGATAAAAGAAATTATGTGCAGCATCTCCTTGCCGCCTTAAAAATAAAAGATTTCCCGCCGGGAGGTCGAAAAAATACTGATATCTTCCGAAAATCTATAGAAATTCCATTCGATGACAACCAATCTATGCCCAAAATGATGTCAAATTCAATCATCGGTAGCACAATCAGATCTTCCTGAACAGCGTTCTTCTGTAAACGAAACTCCAATTTCTTCACTATCCTCGAGATAAACATATGATCGTTGGAAGAAATTAAAACTCTAAAACCCAAATCCATGGCCTCTGGTATAAACCTAGCTTCTTGAAAAAAGTCCCAGATATAAATGAGTGTGTAGACCCTGAATGAAAGTCTACTTATTCGTTTTCTTAAAAAGTACTAGAAATATTTTTTTTTAAAACCTCACACCTTCGGCCTAAACATATACATATATATAAAAATACTTTTGCACCATTTTAAAATAAACCATCCACTAATAATTAAAAATCCAAAGGCAAAATTCAAAACAAGAAATCGTAAGATGTTTTACCAACCTAAAAAGCAACAAATGTTGAAAAGTGTAGCTCATACTATAAACCTCTCAAAATCTCTCAAAAAGCATAAATAAAATGTCGTAAATATCTTTAACTTAAAAATAAACTTAAATGCGGAAATAGAAGCGCTAGTCCTCGGGTTATGTGCACCGACAGTCCAGCAAGTCACTCGTCAAGACCTCCAACATCATAGTTATTTATATCACCTGCATCATACACACCTAGTGAGTCTAAATACTCAACACGTCCTATCCTTGATAACAAGTAATATGTTATACAGTTAACATATAACAGTGAAAAATAATTGTACTTAAAATATCATTTTCATGAGGATGCATAAACTTAAACTTAAACATTTTCGTAAACATTTTCATGATGTATAAAACTTTAAATGAAAACGTTTTCATAATCTTACGCATAGACATTTTCATAGACCTTTTCATATAACATAAGCATATTCATATTCGTATTCATATTCATGTCAACATATTCATTTCATCATATTCCTATTCATATTCATGTTCGTGTTTGTTGAATTCAGATCGCTGATTGTGACTTTCGTGTTCATATACGTGTTGGGCGATGGATCCATCTACATGTAACCACAGTACTAGGCGGCGGGGGATACCAGCAACACTCTCACCGGTCAACTGGGCCCTGGCCTTACGTATTAACATATCATCATATACATATACATATCTGTATCCAAGAAAACACGATCGTCGGACTCCCACTGGGACCATAACCCTCACGAAATTTCCAACATATCATCGTATTAGTCACAATCCTTTCACGTCCTTCAACATATTATTATCACTAAATAAAAATCATGCATATACGTATCGTTTTTATTTTTGAAACCAAGAATGCAACATATCTTTTAAATGTATTCCTCAAATCATAAAAATCCCATAGACATTTAAAATATCATTTTAACATAAAAAAATTCCATAAACATCCATAACTATAGAAAATAATCATGTTAGCACATAAAACAGCATTCAGGACACTGCCATGACGTTTACTAATTTTTTGATGTAAAAAGACCGTTTTACCCCTTGATGTAAAATTTCACGTTTTTGACTTTTTCTTGAATTCATTGACTCTAACATGTCTCAAATAATTATTTAAGCCTAAATTAAAATTTCCAAAATTTTATTTAGTTTAAAAACTAGGCTTTTTAAATTAATCCTTAATTAATCGTTTTTACGGTGTTTTATTCGCGAAAAATCTCAAACTTTAATATAAAGATCCTAAATTCTATATTTAGTCTTTTTATATTATTTTAGCCCTTATGAACCATGACTCGACCCCCGTGAGCCGTTTTTCAGTTTTCTATTCGTTAAAAGGACCTAATATGACACCTAAACTTCGGCCCCGAGCCAACTTTTGATTTTCACGAGCCACCCCCGAGCCATGTTGATCCAAACCCTGACCCACCCCTAGAGTGCCATACTGGACCAAGCCGACAAGCTTGCACACAACACAGAACTTGCGTGCCCCTCCTTAGCTCCTCTCGGGTAGGAGTCCTTGCTGTCAAGGACTCCTCCCAGCCCCTTGGCTCGAGTCCTAGCATTGCTAAGACTCTTCCCTTGACTCCCTTGTGACCCTGGCTAACCCCTAGAACCAACCGAACCAAGCCCAGGCCTGTACCTCCCAAAACCGTGAACCAACAAGACACACAGGCCGAGTGTGGTTCCAGCTTATTTCTATTCGTGTTCCAGCATTTTGTGTGTGATTCTAGGCCCTTAAAATTGTGTAAAACAATCCCATATTACTTTCTAATCATGGCAGCCTCTTTATGCACATAAACAACACAATTTGGATCAAAATCCTACTTGAAAATTTCATGTTACATGCAAAAACGAAAAATACATAAAGTGTCACTTGTTTTGTAAACTTTTCATGCATAAAAAGATACTATGACGTGATGATGGTTTTGAACTTAAGAATAGGCGTGCCTTTGCGTTTTATACGCACGAAAAACCGTTGACGACGTCGAAAAACGGAGCAATACCTTGGCTTTGAATTCCCTCGAGCTTCTCGATTTTTCCCCTCAATTATTGTAGGTGTGTGTGTCGTGTGTTGGGATAGGGGAGAGTTTCTGAATTATTAATGAGTGTGGGGCGTGAGTTATGAGAGTTGTAGGGTTTTGGGGTGCTAATCATATATTATATATAGCTTAATTAAATACTAACTAGGCTTTAGGCCTATTAAGCCCCTAAATTAAGCCCATTAGTCTTAGTTAGAATTAAATAAAATATTAGCAAAGTTTTGGGTAAAAATAGTTTGTGAATTAAATAACCGGGTTGCCAAGAAGTTCGTATTTTTTTTTATTTGAAAAACTGACACCGATAAAATTTACGTCCCGACGTATTAAGTTATCTCAAACCCCTTATTTTCAAAAATAAGAAAAACTCACAATCATTTTTTAAATAATTAAAAAAAATTAAAAACATTTTTCGTTTTTCAGCATTCGGTCTCCGTTCCTCGATCGCAACTTGAATAATCCTTAAAAATACAGTTTTATGTAAGATGACAATTAAATCGTATTTAGCATAAAATCATGCATGTCACACGAATAAATTTAGCAATTAAATCAATTAATTACCCATTTTCATATTTTCCTAGATTTGCATGCAGTTGGATTACGTCGTCTTAAATTTGGACCTTACAATTCTTCCCCCCCTAAATTAAATTTCGTTCTCGAAATTAGAACTTACCGAATAAATCTGGATAGCGACTCCTTAGGTCCCTCTCGGTTTCCCAAGTAGCTTCTTCATCCGAGTGATTCAGCCACTTGACCTTGACCATTGGAATGACTTTATTTCGCAATCTCCTTTCTTGCCTTGCCAAGATTTGGACAGGTCTTTCCTCATAGGTCATGTTTGGAGTTAGTTGAAGTGGTTCATAATTAAGCACATGTGACGGATTCGACATGTACTTCCGCAACATTGAAATACGGAACACATTGTGAACTTCTGAAAGCGCTGGTGGCAATGCCATTCTATAATCTAGTGTCCCAATCCTCTCCAAAATCTCGAATGGACCAATAAATCTTGGGCTTAGCTTGCCCTTTTTGCCAAAACGCATAACACCCTTCATAGGTGCTATTTTCACAAATACATGCTCTCCTACTGCAAACTCTAAGTCCCTTCGTCTTTTGTCCGCGTAACTCTTTTGTCGGCTTACGCAGTCTTCATTCTATCATGAATTTTGACTACAAGCTCGGCTGTCTCTTCAATCACATCCGGACCAATATCCCTCCTTTCCCCAACCTCGTCCCAATGAATAGGAGATCTACATTTTCTTCCATAAAGTGCCTCAAAAAGAGCCATCCCGATTGATGATTGATAGCTATAATTGTAGGTGAACTCCACTAGAGGTAATTTTGGTTCCCAACTGCCTTGGAAATCAATAACTTATGCTCGCATTAGATCTTCCAAAATCTGTATAACTCTTTCGGACTGATCATCGATTTGAGGATGGAATACTGTACTGAATAATAACTTGATCTCCATCGCTGCATGCATACTTTTCCAAAAAGACGACGTGAATCTAGGGTCCCTGTCAGTAACAATAGATACAGGAATCCCATGCAGACGAACTATCTCTCGGATATACAAGTCAGCGTACTGAATCATGGTGAAAGTCGTCTTAATATGTAGAAAGTGCGCTGATTTAGTAAGACGATCAACTATCACCCATATAGCATTGAATCCCTTAACAGTCTTTGGTAATCCCACAACAAAGTCCATATTGATATTTTCACATTTCCACTCGGGAATAGGGAGTGGCTTCATTTTCCCTACGGGTCTTTGATGCTCTGCTTTGACTTGCTAACAAGTGAAACACTCGGATACAAATCTCAGAATGTCCCTCTTCATGCCTGGCAACCAATATAATAGTTGCAAATCTTTATACATCTTGGTACTTCCCGGATGGATGAAGTAAGGTGTGTCATGGGCTTCCTTCATAATAAGATCTCTCAAAGCATCGTCACTAGGAACCCATAACCGATCTCGATAACGAACTATACCATCCACATCTGAATATAATTTCCGACCCTTGGCTTCATCTCTAGCTCTCCACTTTTGCAACTGCTCATCAGTGGACTGTCCGTCTCGAATTCTATCTCTCAAAGTCGACTGGACTGATAATGTGGCAAGATTTGGGGCCTTGCCCCTAGCATACACTGTAAGCTCAAACCGCTGTATCTCGGACTGTAACGGTTTTTTGGAGTGATAACTGCTGCCTTCCTGCGCAACGCGTCTGCCACTACATTAGCTTTTCCCAGATGGTAGCTAATGTCACAATCATAGTCCTTCACTAACTCAAGCCATCTGCGCTATCTCATATTCAACTCATTTTGGGTGAAGAAGTATTTCAAACTTTTATGATCGGTAAATATCTTGCACTTCTCCCCATAAAGGTAGTGTCTCCAGATTTTCAAAGCAAAAACTACTGCTGCTAGCTCAAGATCATGAGTAGGGTAGTTCTTCTCGTGAATTTTCATCTGCCTCGACGCATAGGCGATAACTCGGTCATTTTGCATCATAACTGCGCCAAAACCAAGCTTAGAAGCGTCGGTATAAAGAACATACTGCCCTAGCCCTAATGGTATAGATAACACTGGCGTTGTAATCAAGGCTTACTTCAGCTTATCGAAACTGTCTTGACACTCGAATCCCCAAATAAACTTCGCATTCTTCTTAGTCAAAGATGTCAAAGGCACTGCAATAGATGAAAATCCCTTGATGAATTTGCGATAATAGCCAGCTAGTCCCAAGAAACTGCGAATCTCGGTAACCCTCTTCGGTATTGGCCACTCTTTCACTGCCTCAACTTTATTTGGATCGACATCCACTCCACTACTAGAAATGATGTGGCCTAAGAATGCCACTCGATCAAGCCAAAACTCGCACTTGTTGAATTTCGCATAAAGTTTTCTATCTTGCAGAACTTGCAGTGCTGTCCTCAAATGACGACTTTGCTCCTCTCTGCTCTTGGAATAGATCAATATGTCATCAATAAATACTATAATAAACTGATCCAGGTACGGCAGAAATATTCGATTCATGAGATCCATGAAGATCGCTGGGGCATTGGTCAACCCAAATGGCATGACCATAAACTCATAGCGCCCATATCTCGTACCAAATGATGTCTTGTGCACATCCGCCTCTTTAACTTTCAACTGATGGTATCCAGATCGCAGATCAATCTTGGAAAATATTGATGCTCCTTGTAACTGGTCAAATAAATCTTCAGTTCTTGGCAGTGGATACTTATTTTTGATAGTGACCCTATTAAGCTCTCGGTAATCAATGCACAGACGCATGCTACCATCTTTCTTTTTCACAAATAATATCGGTGCGCCCCATGGAGAGTAACTAGGGCGAATAAAGCCCTTGTCTAGCGATTCTTGGATTTGATCTTTTAATTCTTTCATTTCAGCAGGTGCTAGATGATAAGGCGCTTTAGATATAGGAACTGTGCCCGGCATTAAATCAATAGAGAATTCCACTTCGCGATCGGGTGGAATGCCAAAAACGTCCTCGGGAAAGACGCTAGGAAAATCTCTAACAATATTAACATCCTCCAATTTCTGACTGATAGGCACATGTGTGGTAGTGACACATGCTAAATAAGCTTGGCATCCCCGCTTAATAAGTTTCCTCGCACATAGACAAGAGAAAATGTGCGGCATTTGCTTGTTCCTTGCTGCTTCGAAGACAAAAGATTTACCACTAGGTGGTCTAATAGATACTGATCGGTGACGAAAATCGAAGCTCCATTTGCTAATAGCCAATCCATCCCAAATATAATATCAAATTCGGGCATAGGAAGCACAATAAGGTCTGCCCGAACCACATCTTTGAATAACCGAAGCTCCAGATTCTTAACAATCTTGGACGTAAGCATTTGATCACCAGATAGAATAGAAACTTTGAAACCCAAACCCATATCTTGAGGAGTAATATTCAGTCTTTTGATGAAGGTTTCAGATATAAATGAATGTGTAGCTCCCGAATCTAGCAATGCGTAGGTAGCTACACCTAGAATGATGATCCTCCCTGCGGTGAAAGATGTCTATTAAATCTTTTCGTGTTGAATCTTAAGGATTTTGCTATCATTAATTTCCCAAAGTTTCGGATAAATGCATTAAGGTCCTTATATTTTCGAACTTTTCATTTTAACCCTTGAAGTTTTCGAAAATTACTTTCATGGTCCTTAAGAATTCTTGCTTTTAGGTCCCTTATCTTTCGAAGTTTGCATTGTAGACCTCACATTTTCGAAATTGCACATTTAATCTCCCAAAATTTCGAAAACCCTTAGAAATCCCTTAGTTATGATTTTCTTTAAATTTTGGCCCTAAAACTTTTTATTTGGAATTAACCCATCCTTTACATAAAATGAGGCACATAATTAACATCATTTCCTATGGCTTTTAAAATCATAACTAAAATTCAACTAAGTAGAACATGCAACCTAAATTCCACTAGGTTGGATCTTGTTCTCAATTCAATTCTAATAACCAATTAAACATTTTAAGCAATTGAAAGCAAAAAAAATGTTAAATGACTAGGTTATCCGTGATAAGCGTCGTGTCTGCCTCTTCTTCTGCTTCCTCGGCATTCATCACATAAGCTCTTCCAACCGTAGGTGCTTTCTTCTTTGGGCAATCAGAAGCCTTATGCCCTTCTTCCTTGTAGATGAATCATTTATAAGATCCCCACATGCACTTGCCAAAATGAAAACGGTTGCACTCCTTGCAAGGTTGGTTATTGGCGGGCTTAGGTGCTGCAGGTGGTGGCTTCTGCTGTCCTTGTTTCTTGACTTGACCTTGGGGCTTTGGTGGCCCTTGAGGTCTAGGAGGACCCGTATATGGCTTCTTATTAGGCTGATTATTGTTCTTATGTTGTTTCCTCTTACGCTGTAACTCAAAGTCAATGTCCTTCAAGGATTGCTCAGCCTGATATGCATAGGTAACGGCTGTAGCATAATCCACAGGACGCATCATCATAACCTTATCCCGAATGGTAGGTCGTAGGCCATTCTTGAAGTGTCTAAGTTTTTCTTCCGCATCCCTGGCACTAAGGGGTACAAAGTGACAACCCCTATCAAACTTCTTTACAAAATCAGCAACAGTAGCGTCTCCCGGACGGAGAGTCATAAATTTCCTCTTTAGTCGACTTCTGACATCAGCGGTAAAATATTTATGATAGAATTTTGTCTTGAATTGAGCCCAGGTGAGTGTAGCAAGGTTAACACCATGCTCGTCTCCTTCCCACCAAAAAGAAGCGTCATCCCTGAATAGATAAGTAGTACACCTCACACGATCCGCATCCCCCATATCCAGGTATCGAAAGTATACCTCAAGTGAACGGATCCAACTCTCAGCAGCAAAGGGATCGGTGATGCCTGAAAATTCTTTTGGCCCTAGCCTCCGGAACTGATCATAAATGTCGTGTTGTGGCCTAGGCGCCTGCTGCAACTGCTATTGTTGCATATGCTGTAACTGCTGCTCGAAGAGACGAGCCATACCCTCAAGAGCACGAGTAGCAGCATCCCCTGGTGGTGGTGGTGGTGGTGCATTTCCTTGATTGTTCCCTTGGTGATTCACGTTGTTCTCTGCTTGGTTTTCATTAACAGGGGCACGTCTAGGAGGCATTTTATCTGAACGTTTTCCAAATCCTATGGTAATCAACATGCATTTAAATCTAAGTTATCTAATCATGCGACATATCCTAACTCATTTAGCAAATTAAGCATGTACAACATGAATATTCAAAGAGCTAGTAAACATGTAACGTAACCATAGTATTCATGTTATCGTGCAGATAACAACATATTAAAGCATATAAAGCATGTAAAACTTACAAATTGAGGCTTGACGACTGAACTTCCCGGCGCTGATGGTGGCACAACCCTTTACAGAACCTTTGCTCTGATACCAACTGAAACGTCTTCTTATTCGTTTTCTTAAAAAGTACTAGAAAATTTTTTGAAAAAAAACCCTCACACCTTCGGCCTAAACATATACATATACATAAAAATACTTTTTCACCATTTTAAAATAAACCATCCACTAATAATTGAAAATCCAAAGGGAAAAGCCAAAACAAGAAATCGTAAGATGTTTTACCAACCTAAAAAGCAACAAATATTGAAAAGTGTAGCCCATACTAAACCTTTCAAAATATCTCAAAAAGCATAAATAAAATGTCGTAAATATCTTTAACTTGAACATAAACTTAAATGCGGAAATAGAAGCGCTGGTCCTCGGGTTATGTGAACCGACAGTCCAGCAAGTCACTCGTCAAGACCTCCAACATCATAGTTATTTATATCACCTGCATCATACACACCTAGTGAGTCTAAAGACTCAACACGTCCTATCCTTGATAAAAAGTAATACGTAATACAGTTAACATATAACAGTGAAAAATACTTGTACTTAAAATATCATTTCCATGAGGATGCATAAACTTAAACGTAAACATTTTCGTAAACATTTTCATGATGCATAAAACTTTAAATAAAAACGTTTTCATAATCTTACACATAGACATTTTCATAGACCATTTCATATAACATAAACATATAGATATTCGTATCCATATTCATGTCAACATATTCATATCATCATATTCCTATTCATATTCATGTTCGTGTTTGTTGAATTCAGATCGTTGATTGTGACTTTCGTGTTCATATACGTGTTGGGCGATGGATCCATCTACATGTAACTACAGTACTGGGAGGCGGGGGACACCAGCAACACTCTCACCGGTCAACTGGGCCCTGGCCTTACGTATTAACATATCATCATATACATATACGTATCCGTATCCAAGGAAACACGATCGGCGGGCTCCCACTTGGACAATAACCCTCACAAAATTTCCAACATATCATCGTATTAGTCACAATCCTTTCACATCCTTCAACATATTATCATCACTTAATAAAAATCATGCATATACGCATCATTTTTATTTTTGAAACCAAGCATGCAACGTATCTTTTAAATGTCTTCCTTAAATCATAAAAATCCCATAGACATTTAAAATATCATTTTAACATAAAAAAATTCCATAAACATCCATAACTATAGAAAATAATCATATTAGCACATAAAACAGCATTAAGGACACTGCCATGACGTTTACTAATTTTTTGGTGTAAAAAGACTGTTTTACCCCTGGATGTAAAATTTCACGTTTTTGACTTTTTCTTGAATTCATTGACTCTAACATGTCTCAAATAATTATTTAAGCCTAAATGAAAATTGCCATAATTTTATTTAGCCTAAAAACTAGGCTTTTTAAATTAATTCTTAATTAATCGTTTTGACGGTGTTTTAATCCCGAAAAATCCCAAACTTTAATATAAAATTCCTGAATTCTACATTCAATCTTTTTATATTATTTTAGCCCTTATGAACCATAACTCGAACCCCGTGAGCCGTTTTTCCGTTTTTTATTAGTTAAAAGGACCTAATATGACACAAAAACTTCGGCCCCGAGCCAACTTTTGATTTTCTCGAGCCACCCCCGAGCCATGTTGATCCGAACCCTAACCCACCCCTAGAGTACCCTACTAGACCGAGCCCACAAGCCTGAACACAACACAGAACTTGTGTGCCCCTCCTTAGCTCCTCTCGGGTAGGAGTCCTTGCTGTCAAGGACTCCTCCCAGCCCCTTGGCTCGAGTCCTAGCATGGCTAGGACTCTTCCCTTGACTCCTTTGTGACCCTGGCTAACCCCTGGAACCAACCGAACCAAGCCCAGGCCTGTACCTCCCAAAACCGTGAACCAACAAGACACACAGGCCGAGTGTGGTTCCTGCTTGTTTCTATTCGTGTTGCAGCGTTTTGTGTGTGATTCTAGGCCTTAAAATTGTGTAAAACAATCCCATATTACTTCCTATTCATGGCAGCCCCTTTATGCCCATAAACAACACAATTTGGATCAAAATCCTACTTGAAAATTTCATGTTACATGCAAAAACGAAAAGTACATAAAGTGTCACTTGTTTTTTAAACTTTTCATGCATAAAAAAATACTATGATGTGATGATGGTTTTGAGGAAAGAATAGGCGTGCCTTTGCGTTTTATACGCACAAAAAACCGTTGACGACGTCGAAGAACGGAGTAAGACCTTGGCTTTAAATTCCCTTGAGCTTCTCGAGTTTTCCCCTCAATTATTGTAGATGTGTGTGTCGTGCGTTGGGGTGGGGGAGAGTTTCTGAATCTTTAATGAGTGTGGGGCGTGAGTTATGAGAGTTGTAGGGTTTTTGGGTGCTGATAATATATTATATATAGCTTAATTAAATACTTACTAGGCTTTAGGCCTATTAAGCCCCTAAATTAAGCTCATTAGTCTTAGTTAGAATTAAATAAAATATTAGCAAAGTTTTGGGTAAAAATAGTTTGTCATAAAATTTACGTCCCGGCGTATTAAGTTATGTCAAACCCCTTATTTTCAAAAATAAGAAAAACTCACAATCATATTTTAAATAATTAAAAACATTTTTTGTTTTTCAGCCTTCGCTCTCCGTTCCTCGATCGTAACTTGAATAATCCTTAAAAATACAGTTTTATGCAAGATGACAATTAAGTCGTATTTAGCATAAAATCATGCATGTCACACGAATAAATTTAGCAATGAAATGAATTAATTACCCATTTTCATATTTTCCTAGATTTGCATGCAGTTGGATTACGTCGTCTCAAATTTAAACCTTACACTGAATCTAGTAATGTATAGGTGGCTACACCTGAAAGAAATATCCTTCATGCAAAAAAATATACCATCAAAACCGTTCAAGCCTAATAAATTCAAGAGATTCCATCAATACACCTATAATTATTGAAAATTATCCCATTAAATCCCTAAGAATTCTCGACATTACTCGTATTAACCAACCAAAATTTTTAAAATTAACATTTCGGCCCAAAGATTCTTGAAATAATCATTTTTACCCCTTAAAATTTCTGAAAATTAGCAATTGAGTCCCTAACAATTTCGGTTTTGGCCCTGAATTTTCGTCTGTTTGCGTTTTAAGTCTTTAAATTTTGGTTATTGCAATTTAACCCTCAAAATTCTTAAATTAAATCAATTCAACCCTTAAATCCATCTCATTAGAGCATGCAACCTATTTATCTCTAAGTCCTTGATAAAGATAAAAATTGTATATTAATTAAATGTTTTATAATATAAATATATAGTTTTTGTTTTATTAAATGTTTAAATATTATATGTTTTATAATAAAATGTATAAAAAATAAGTTGTTGTGTAATTATAAGTTTTTACTATTTTTTACAGGTTCGATAAAACAAAAATAAACTTGGCGTTGCAAATGGGATTAAGATGATTCTTGGACCTGTAGAAAATTGATGTTAATATCTACAATATTGGTGGCAAGCATGAGATAAAAATCTTCTCACAAATGGGATCAAATTAAGCAACAATTTAAGTTACCAAAGAAGTAGCAGTTTTACCATACTCTAGTATTTTTACCATATCTCCCAAATCACTTGGTCAAATGGTTAAAAAAAATACCACAATTCAAACAACTCAGATATCTACATGTTTTATTTTATGTGGAGAAGAAAATTTAGATGGGAAGATTTTCAAAAGTGATGTGTATTAAAATATTAATTTCTTGGAACACCAATGAAGACTTATGTGTAAAAAATAATATTTTATTTGTGGTTATCTCCCCAAATTTGGCTATAAATAGGGGTGCATTGTAATGTATTGAGATATCCCTCATTTTATGAATAAACCTTTGAGTTCATAATATTTCTCTCTTTGTTTTTCCTTTATTTCTTCATTTAAATATAATTAGCATGTTAAATTCATATTTAAAGTTTTACACTTTGAATAATGAGTAGCCAACTTCCCAAAGTTGAGATGAAAAGATGCAACTCTTGGCATGATAATAAGGTTATTAAAAGGTAAGAATCTATGTTTTATATTATTTAATCATTATTTATTGTTTATGTTATATTTATTTATTTAAGTATTATTATACCCTACTTATAAGTGGGAGTTTTGATTTATTGTTGCAATATGTTACACTAAATTCTTGGAACCATTTAAATATTAGTTTGGTATTACCAACCATTTAAAGTGGATGCCTTGATTTATTATATGATTATATCATAATATTAATTTCTTGGTACCATTTAAATGTTTGTTTGGTTTTACCAACCATTTAAAGTGGATGCCTTGATTTATTATTTATTAATATCATAATATTAATTTCTTGGTATCATTTAAATGTTTGTTTGGTTTTATCAACCATTTAAAGTGGGAACCTTGATTTAGTGATTTAGTGTTTACAAATATATATATAGCACAATAAATACTTGACAACATTTACAAGTTTTGGTATATATTATATACTTATAAGATAATAATATATAACATAATAAAAATATGATTATTTAATATATATTGGAACCATTTTATTAAGTGAATTTCAATAATGTTCATTAATGTTAACTTTATTAAAATACCAAGAGTGGATTCTTTAATCTCAACTACTTAAATTAAAATTTGAACAATTAAAAATTACCAATTAAAGATTCAAACCATTAAAGATAAAAAAAAAAAAAAAAAGACATTGTAGTTGACTTGTAATTACCTTAACTTCTCTGTGGATACGATATTCAGACTCACCGAATTATACTACTTGTTGACAACCTGCTCTTAGGGAGTGCAACAATCAAAGTCGCAACAAGTTTTTGACGCCGTTGCCGGGGGAGTATAATTTAATTTCAAGTCTATTTAATTGTGTTTATAGTTTATTTTTCTTTATTTGAATTTTTATTGCTTTTGTGTGTTTTTATTCTTTTGCATTTGCATTTGCATTTGCATGAGCATTTGGTCACGTACAATTAGGGTCGACTCATTCAAAATAACCCTTTATTTTTACAAAACATGACGGAAGAACCCATCCAAGAAAATGAAGATGAAATTCAATCTCGACATGATCATGATAGACGAAGAACACTTAGAGATCACATGAATCCTACACGTACTAGTGCACTTCAAGTCTAGTTTTTCCCCCTGATGCATCTCATTTCAATTTTAAGCATGGTATTATCCAACTTTTACCCAATTTTCATGGCTTAGATTCTGAAAATCCATACATGCATTTACGAGAGTTAGAAGAAGTGTGCAACACATAAAATGATATAAATTGTAGCATGAACACCATTCGACTTAAACTTTTTCCTTTTTCTTTAAAAGATAAAGCTAAAACTTGGCTACAAAATCTTAGATCGGGATCCATTCGAACTTGGAATGAATTGCAACAACAATTTTTGAAAAAGTTTTTTCCATCTCATAGAACAAATTCTTTCAAAAGGCAAATCATCACTTTCACTCAAAAACAAGGAGAAACTTTTTATCAGTGTTGGGATAGATATAAATAATTGCTTAATCTTTGTCCACATCATGGTTTTTAAATTTGGAGAGTTGTTTCTCAATTTTATGAAGGCTTAACACCTAAAGATAGGTAAATGGTTGAATTTATGTGTAATGGAACATTTGAAGATAAAGATCCAAATGAGGCAATTGAGTATCTCGATTCATTAGCTGAAAATGCTCAAAATAGGGACACTATAGGTACAATCGAACCATCAAACAAGATTCAATCTCCCACATCTGGTGGAGGTATGTACACCCTCAAAGATGAACATGATCTCCAAGCTAGATTTACCTCTTTGACAAGAAAAGTTGAGGCACTTGAATTGAAAAAAAAATGGTCAATTAAAAGCTATTCAAGAAATTGCGTGTCACATCTGTGATACAAGTGATCATTCTACAAAAGATTGTCTCACTTTGCCCTCTTTTAAAGAATATCTCCATGAACAAGTCAATGTTTTGAACAATTTCAAAAGGCCAAATTTTGAACAATTTTCTCAAAATTACAATCCAGGTTGGCGAAATCATCCAAATTTTAGTTGGAGGAATGATAATGCTGCACAATTTCCGCAACCACATTTTCAAACTCAACCAAATTTTCAAAATTATTCACCTTATGTTCCTCCACCTAAAATAAATTTGGAAGATTTAGTGAATTCTTTCATTGCAAAGCAAGAGTCTATCAATACTCAAACTGCTCAAACCATGACAGATTTGAAAGATACTCTTGCTAAATTTGCATTTGCACTTAATGTTCATGAAAAAGGTAAATTTCCTTCACAACCACAGCCTAATCCCAAGGATCATCATTCACAAACTGGAACTTCTGGAACTCAACCGATGGATCAGGTAAAATCTGTTATTACCCTTCGAAGTGGTAAGGTTGTGGAAAAATCCATTCCTGAACCTTGTGAAGATTATGATAAATCAACTCCAAAGGGTAAGGATGTGGAACCCATAACTTGCGAAGAGGAGGTTCAACAGACAGTGTCACCACCATTCCCTCATGCATTGAAAAATACAAAAAAATCAAATTTGAATTCTGATATATATGATATTTTTAAACAAGTAAAAGTTAATATTCTTTTATTAGATGCAATAAAACAGGTACCATCATATGCCAAATTTTTGAAAGACTTGTGCACTGTGAAAAAAAAAATTGAATGTGAAAAAGAAATCTTTTTTAGCCGAACAAGTAAGTGCAATCATTCAAAATAATAATACTTTGAAGTACAAAGACCCTGATTGTCCTACTATTTCATGTATTATTGGAGAACGAAAGATTAAAAAAGCCTTGCTTGATCTTGGAGCTAGTGTGAATTTACTTACATATTCAGTTTATCAAGAACTCAATCTAGGCGAGTTAAAATCTACTTCGGTAACACTTTTACTTGCCGATAGATCTATTAAAGTGCCAAGAGGTATGGTAGAAGACGTGTTGGTCCAAGTTGATAACTTTGTATATCCTGTCGATTTCATAGTTTTAGATACACAACCTATCGAAGCTTGTAATGCAATTCCTGTAATTCTGGGTCGTCTATTTTTAGCAACTTCTAATGCTCTTATAAATTGCAGGAATGGAATAATGAAGTTGTCATTTGGTAACATGACTTTGGATCTCGATGTTTTTAATCTTTGTAAGCAACCACATGACAAAGGAGATGAAAGTGAAGATGAAAATCTTATTGAAACTCTTGTGGAAGAAAACATTCCAGAAGGGAGTACTCGTGATCAATTAGATATTTGTTCAATTGAAACTGTTAAAGAAAATATTGAAATTGATCTTGATGATTTTATCAGGTATCACTCGTTACTAGGATCAGAGAAAGAATTTGATGCAAAATATGATAACAAAGACGAACCATCCATATTGGAGTTAAAACCCTTGCCAGAAGAATTGAAGTATGCATTTCTTGGAGAAGATGATACATATCCGGTGGTAATTTCTTCCAAACTAGCAAGTGATCAAGAAGGTAAATTAGCTGATATGCTTAAAAGACATAAAAATGCAATTGGTTGGACACTAAAAGATCTCAAGGGCATTAATCCACTAATTTGCACTCACAAAATTCACTTAGAAGAAAATGCAAAAACATCTCAACAACCACAAAGGGATTAAATCCACAAATGAAAGATGCTGTAAAAACTGAAGTTCTCAAACTAATTGATGTTGATTATTTACCCTATTTCTGATAGTAAGTGGGTAAGCCCAACACAAGTAGTTTCAAAAAAATCTGGCATCACAATGATAAAAAATGAAAAAGGTGAATTGTTAAGAAGTCGAGTCCCATCTAGTTGGCGAATGTGTATTGATTATAGAAAATTAAATGACGCCACTAGAAAAGATCATTTTCCATTACCATTTTTGGATCAAATTTTAGAAAGAGTAGCAGATCATCCATACTACTGTTTTCTTGATGGATATTCAGGTTATTATCAAATTCTCATTGCATTCGAAGATCAAGATAAAACTACATTCACATGTCTTTTTGGAACATTTGCAATTAGAAGGATGCCATTTGGATTATGCAATGCCCCAGCAACATTTCAAAGATGAATGCTAAGCATTTTTAGCGACATGGTTGAAAATTATTTGGAGATTTTCATGGATGATTTAACTGTTTTTGGGAATACATTTGATAATTGTCTTGAAAATTTGGAAAAAGTTTTAAAAAGATGCGAGGAAAAAGGTGTAAGGACCGTGTATCATATTATCGTAAATCCTATGTGATTATCGATAATTCATGAATTTGATATGTGATTATGCAATTGATGTATATTATGACAATGAAATTGAGAAAATGAATATTGAATATGAGTTGACGTTGTAAGAGCTCGAGTGGAGAAGCCGGACGTCAATATAGTACAAGAGTCAATATTTGTACAGAACATGTGGCGCCCGGGCGGTAGAAAGTGACTGCTCGAGCGCCAGGGTATATGAAATTGTTCTCGGATAGAACATGCCGCGCCCGAGCGGTAGTTTGTGACTGCCCGAGCGCGATGCAAGTGTTAGGCGGATGTTGCGACTTTCATTGTAGCACTCCCAAGAGCAGGTTGTCCACAAGTAGTATAATTCGGTGAGTCCGAATATCGTATCCACAGGGAAGCTAAGGTAATTACAAGTCCACTACAATGTTTGTTTTTGTTTTTGTTTCTTTTTAATTTTAATTGTTTGAATCTTTAATGGGTAAATTTTAATTGTTCAAATTTTAATTTTAGTAGTTGAGATTAAAGGATCCACTCTTGGTATTTTAATAAAGTTAACATTAACGAATATATTGAAATACACTTAATAAAATAGTTCCAATATATTAAATAATCATATTTATATTATGCTATATATTATTATCTTATAAGTATATAATATATACCAAAACTTATAAATGTGTCAAAGTATTTATTGTGCTATATATATATTTGTAAACAATAAATCAAGGTTCCCACTTTAAATGGTTGGTAAAACCAAACTAACATTTAAATGGTACCAAGAAATTAATATTATGATATATTTATATATAGTAAATCAAGGTTCCCACTTTAAATGGTTGATAAAACCAAACAAACATTTAAATGGTTCCAAAAATTTAATATTATAATATATTCATATATAATAAATCAAGGCATCCACTTTAAATGGTTGGTAACACAAAACTAACATTTAAATGGTGCCAAGAATTTAGTGTAACATATAGCAACAATAAATCAAAACTCCCACTTATAAGTAGGGTATAAAAATGCTTAAAGAAATAAATATAACATAAACAATAAATAATGATTAAATAATATAAAACATAGATTCTTACCTTTTAGTAACTTTATTATCATGCCAAGAGTTTCACCTTTTCATCTCAACTTTAAGAAGTTAGCTATTCATTATTCAAAGTGTAAAACTTTGAATATGAAATTAACATGCTAATTATATTTAAATGAAGAAATAAAGGAAAAATATAGAGAGAAATATTATGAACTCAAAGGTTTGTTCATAGAATGAGGGATATCTCAATACATTACAATGCACCCCTATTTATAGCCATATTTGGGGAGACAACCACAAATAAAATATTATTTTTTTACACAAAAGTCTTCATTGGTGTTCCAAGATATTATATTATATTACACATCACTTTTGAAAATCTTCTTCTCCGAATTTGCTTCTTCACATATAAAGAAACATGTGGATAATTGAGTTGTCTAGTTGTGGTATTTTATTCAAACTATTTGACCAAGTAATTTGAGAGATATGATAAAAATACTAGAGCATGGTAAAACTGCCACTCCTTTGGTAACTTTATTTGTTGCTTAATTTGATCTCAATTGTGAGAGGATTTTTGTCTCATGCTTGCCACCAATATTGTAGATATTAACATCAACTTTCTACAGGTCCAAGAATCATCTTAATCCCATTTGCAACGCCAAGTTTATTCTTGTTTTATCGAATCTGTAAAAAAATAGTAAAAACTTGTAATTACACAACAACTTATATTTTATACAATTTATTATAAAACATATAATATTTAAACATTTAATAAAAAAAAACTATATATTTATATTATAAAACATTTATTTAATGTACAATTTTTATGTTTATCACACCTCCCAACCAGCTTATTGCTAGTCCCTAGCAATTTAAACGTTAATAGCAATACAAAACATATTGATTAATTTAAATAGAAATGTAATCAAAACTATCTAAGTGCTTAAATTAAATTTGAAAACTGTCAAAGTTATATCAAGATTATCATAATTATAATTTATGAAATAATTTGAGATGATCAATTCAAAGCTTATTTCAGGTAGTTAAATGTACACGGCCTTCAGAAATTCCTAGTAAGAGTCTCAAATCCATATCCTCACAGGTTAATAAATGTTTCAATTTATGGCAATGATTTCTCTCATGGAGTTGGAATACAGATAAATGCTCAGAAAATGGTTTACAGAATGCAGACAGACAAACGAGCCAAACTAATCAAAAGATAGAAAATCCATTGATTCAAAATCTAGTTGTTCTTATTATATACTTTTCCCTGATATTTTTTTTTTGAATAACATCATGGAATCAGACTAAGTTTATGCTTCTTGACCACATATTTATTTAATTTGTACAATAAATTTCTCTCTCTTTTTTGTTTTTTTTTTATGAGAGATATATGGGTCGTAGCATATAACTTAAAAATTACATAGATCTTCAATAGCTTTCTTTTTGTATTTTTCTCCCTTTTTTTTCAGGAAATATCATTTTTTTTCTTCAAAATAAGAACTCAAGATCTAAACAATAGATAGTCTCTCTCATGATCAATAAAGGCTCGAAAGCTGTTTTCTCAGTCCTCTCCACTCACTCACAAAATATGTGTGAGTTTAAAATTATAGGCACTCTTATAAGGTATATCTTGGGCCATATACTTTAATACCTGATTTTATCACAATGGTTAATCACTCAAAAAGATTTCATAAATCATATTTTTATATTGATCAGAATATTAAAATTGACTTTTTTTTCAAATAAAAATTTAAACATTCTTAAATAGATTAATGCATGTTCTAATTTAAATCTTTCAAACATGTAATGTATGACATTTTTGCAAAAATTACTAAGATACAAACAATAAACATGATTTTATTTTAAAATAATATATATCATTTTTTTTATAAGTTTGTTCTCCCCCCAATCAGAATATGACATTGTCCCTAATGTCAAAATAACTATTAATAAAGAGTACATAATGAAAGAGATATCACCTAGAATTTTATTGAAGATAACAAACTGAAACAAACGCAAATCAATCCACGACTTTTGAATCAATGATCCAACTTCCTTTTCTTACTGCTTGATTGCGACCAATTGATCTTTGTTATCACCGGATCAGGCTTATGAACAAATGCTTCCAAATCATCAATTAATTGGTCGGCAGTCGAAGCACAGATGAGCATTCGTCGTGAATTTTCTGAAATGAAATTCTGTTCCACAGCTTTATCAAGAAATGTCAACAAACTGTCAAAATAATTATTGATATTCAACAAGCCCACAAGTTTATTATGGATATTAAGTTGTGCCCAAGAAACAGTGTGAAAAATTTCTTCTAATGTACCAAAACCACCTGGTAGTGCGATAAAAGCATCAAAATTTTCAATCATTTGAGTGATTCTTTCATACATAGAGGAAATTTTTAATTCCTCCCCAATCGTAACACCTTTAATATTTCCTTCAGCTAAAGCTGTAGGAATAATACCCAAAACCTGACTACCTCCAAGATGAGCAGATGTTGAAACAGATCCCATTAACCCAATATTACCTCCCCCATATACCAAGTGAATTTTTCCCTCAGCCAATATCTTTCCAAGATTATTCGTTGCTTCTACAAACACTTCATTTTTTCCAGGACTTGACCCAAAAAATACACAAATTTTTTTCAATGTTTGTGCAGAGGATCCAGCCATGTTTTTACTTTTTTTTTTGTCTGCGAAAATAGAGAAAAAGATGAGAGATTTTATAGAGGTAATATGTTATCATGACAAAACTATGGGTCACAGCTGTAAACAGAATAAATAGTAAAAACAATAATGACACACATGCATATAAACAGTAGTGTGATTGTGGCTCACAATTTTCCTCTGGTTTTACGTCCAGAAACGGCTTCAACGCCTTCTATGAGTCGAGGATATGCTTCCCATCCAATTTTCTTATAAATTGGCAAACAGGGTCTTTTTTAGTCGGATTCCAAGACTATGACGCTCATCTTGGAATTGTTTCCATAAACGGAGAAGTTCAATATGCACATGTCCACTAAAATGCGTCTCAAGAGTCAATAAGATGTTATCTAAAGACTCCTTACTCAACCCATTCTTAATGAAACCAATTTTATCTTCTCTGTTATTGAAAACACATCCCAAAGATCTGCATTGTTTGTCACTAGTCCATCTTGCACAGTTATGACAAACCCCTAAACTTTTGGCCCTTCGTTTTTTCGCATAAGTGCTTTTTCCTAATCCAGGCAAATACCGAATGAGCAATGATTGTGGAACTTCTCCTCCAAATCGGACCTTAGCTTCTATTACAAGACGAATATCTTCTGGAATTCCTTTTTGCATTAGAAATCTCAACCTTTCACACCTTCCTGCATAAATTTTTCTTAGAAAATTTTCAGAAACAGAGGGAAAATATTTACAAATTTTTGAGAGAATTTCATCCATTTTGAAAAGAAAAGAAATGATTTTTTTTATTTTTGTATCAGCAATTGTGTGAAACTGATTTAACCGACTATGAGAGTCACGGAGTACCATTATCCGCCATTTAACCGGGAAAATAAAAATATTAAGAAAACTTGAAATAAAAACAAACAAACTTAAATGCAACAAAAAAAAAAATCAAGGATCAGAAAGGGAAATAAACTCTTCTTGAAAGATTTCATTTTCTAAAAATGGTTTAAGCCTTTGTCCATTTACTTTTAAAATATCACCATTTTTAGGATTTTCAATATCTACAGCTCCATAAGTATACACATGTTTTACAACATATGGGCATGTCCATCTTGATCGTAATTTTCCTGGGAATATGTGAAGTCGAGAATTATAAAGCAAAACTTTTTTACCAATCTCAAAAGATTTTCTAAGAATTGTTTTATCATGAAATGATTTGATTTTTGCTTTATAAATCCTTGAATTCTCATACGCGTCATTTCTGAGTTCATCAAGTTCATTAATTTGCAATTTACGCAATTTGTTGGCATCATCCATGCTTGAATTTAAAGTTTTGATCGCCCAATAAGCTTTATGTTCCAATTCCACAGGCAAATGACAATATTTTCCATAAACTAACCTATAGGGAGACATATTCAATGATGTTTTAAAAGCTGTTCGATATGCCCAAAGTGCATCATTAAGTCGCAGAGACCAATTTTTCTATTTGAGTTAACAGTTTTTTCCAAAATTTGCTTTATCTCCCTATTAGCTAATTCAATTTGTCCATTTGTTTGAGGATGATAAGGAGTAGTTACTTTATGAGTTATACCATATTTTTTCATTAATGAAGCAAATGGTTTATTAACAAAGTGAGTTCCCCCATCACTTATCATGGCTCGAGGAATTCCAAATCTACTAAAAATATTTTCTTTTAAAAATTTGATTACTATTTTATGATCATTTTTTCGACATGTAATTGCCTCTATCCGTTTGGAAACATAATCAACTGCAACTAAAATATACAAGTATCCAAACGACGATGGAAAAGGTCCCATAAAATCAATTCCCCAATAGTCAAAGATTTCAATTTCAATGATAGGATTCAAAGGCATCATGTTTCTTTTTGAAATTGCACCCAATTTTTGACAATTTTCACAGATCTTGCAGATTTTGTGGGTGTCTTTAAACAAAGTGGGCCAATAAAATCCACACTGCAAGATTTTTGCAGCCGTTTTCTTTTAAGAAAAATGTCCTCCGCATGCTTCTGAATGACAAAATTTAATGACACTACTTACCTCATTGTCGGGTATGCAACGTCGAAAAATTTGATCTGGACAATACTTGAACAGATACGGATCATCCCAATAAAAGTTTTTTACCTCATTCAAAAATTTTCTTTTATCTTGGGAACTCCATTGCGGTGGCATTTTTCCTGTCACAAGAAAATTTACTATGTTAGCAAACCAAGGTGTAGTAGTAACTGAAAATAGATGTTCATCAGGAAAATTATCGTTAATTGGTGTCATTTCACAAGATGATCCTGTTACTAGTCTTGATAAATGATGGGCTATGACATTCTCGGTTCCTTTTTTATCTTTGATCACAATGTCAAATTCTTGGAGTAACAAAATCCATTGTATCAGTCGTGGCTTTGCATCCTGTTTGGTCAACAAATATCTAATAGCAGAATGATCAGTAAACAAAATAGTCGTTGATCCAATCAAATAAGAACGAAATTTATCTAATGCAAATATTACAGCAAGTAGTTCTTTTTCAGTTGTGGAGTAATTCATTTGAGTATTGTTTAAAGTTCTACTTGCATAATATATCACATAAGGCTTACCGTTTCTTCTTTGACCCAGTACTGCACAGACTGCATAATCACTCGCATCGCACATGATTTCAAATGGTAAAGACCAATCAGGAGGTTGCATGATAGGAGCTGATGTTAAATGTCGAATAATTTTATCAAAAGCATTTTGACATTCTTGAGTCCACTCAAATGCAGTGTCTTTTGTTAAGAGGTTACAAATGGGTTTAGAGATTAAACTAAAGTCCTTTATAAACCTCCTATAAAATCCAGCATGTCCCAAAAATGAGCGAATTTCTTTAATGGTTTTTGGAGGGGGTAAATTTGCAATGACATCAACTTTTGCTTTATCAACTTCAATTCCATGAGATGACACGACATGTCCCA
The DNA here is from genome assembly GCF_025594145.1 of Primulina tabacum. Lineage (NCBI taxonomy): Eukaryota > Viridiplantae > Streptophyta > Magnoliopsida > Lamiales > Gesneriaceae > Primulina > Primulina tabacum. The sequence goes on from NC_134565.1 coordinate 20,474,386, forward strand.
AAACAATTCCAGAAGTAATCATGTAATGACATTTTTCCCAATTTAAAATAAGACCTTTTTCCTCTCATCTTTTTAAAACTTTTTCCAAATTTTCAAGACAATTATCAAATGTATTCCCAAAGAAAGTTAAATCATCTATGAAAATTTCCAAACAATTTTCAACCATGTCGCGAAAAATACTTAGCATACATCTTTGAAATGTTGCTGGGGCATTGTATAAACCAAATGGCATCCTTATGAATGCAAATGTTCCAAAAGGACATGTGAATGTAGTTTTTTCTTGATCTTCGAGTGCAATGAGAATTTGATAGTAACCTGAATATCCATCAAGAAAACAGTAGTATGGATGACCTGCTACTCTTTCTAAAATTTGATCCAAAAATGATAATGGAAAATGATCTTTTCTAGTGGCGTCATTTAATTTTCTATAATCAATACACATCCGCCAACTAGATGGGACTCGACTTGTTAACAATTCACCTTTTTCATTTTTTATCACTGTGATGCCAGATTTTTTTGGAACTACTTGTGTTTGGCTTACCCACTTACTATCAGAAATAGGGTAGATAATCCCAACATCAAGTAGTTTGAGAACTTCAGTTTTCACAACATCTTTCATGTGTGGATTTAATCTTCTTTGTGGTTGTTGAGATGTTTTTGCATTTTCTTCTAAGTGAATTTTGTGAGTGCAAATTAGTGGATTAATGCCCTTGAGATCTTTTAGTGTCCAACCAATTGCATTTTTATGTCTTTTAAGCATATCAACTAATTTACCTTCTTGATCACTTTCTAGTTTGGAAGAAATTACCACCGGATATGTTTCATCTTCTCCAAGAAATGCATACTTCAATTCTTCTGGCAAGGGTTTTAACTCCAATATGGGTGGTTCGTCTTTGTTCTCATATTTTGCATCAAATTCTTTCTCTGATCCTAGTAACGAGTGATACCTGATAAAATAATCAAGATCAATTTCAATATTTTCTTTAACAGTTTCAATTGAACAAATATCTAATTGATCACGAGTACTCCCTTCTTGAATGTTTTCTTCCACAAGAGTTTCAATATGATTTTCATCTTCACTTTCATATCCTTTTTCATGTGGTTGCTTACAAAGATTAAAAACATTGAGCTCCAAGGTCATGTTACCAAATGACAACTTCATTATTCCATTCCTGCAATTTATAAGGGCATTAGAAGTTGCTAAAAATGGACGACCCAGAATTACAGGAATTGCATTACAAGCTTCGATAGGTTGTGTATCTAAAACTATGAAATCGACAGGATATACAAAGTTATCAACTTGGACTAATACGTATTATACCATACCTCTTGGCACTTTAACATATCTATCGGCAAGTAAAAGTGTTACCGAAGTAGATTTTAACTCGCCTAGATTGAGTTCTTGATAAACTGAATATGGAAGTAAATTCACACTAGCTCCAAGATCAAGCAAGGCTTTTTTAATCTTTCGTTCTCCAATAATACATGAAATAGTAGGACAACCAGGGTCTTTGTATTTCAAAGTATTATTATTTTGAAAGATTGCACTTACTTGTTCGGCTAAAAATGCTTTCTTTTTCACATTCAATTTTCTTTTCACAGTGCACAAGTCTTTCAAAAATTTGGCATATGATGGTACCTGTTTTATTGCATCTAATAAAGGAATATTAACTTTTACTTGTTTAAAAATATCATATATATCAGAATTCAAATTTGATTTTTTTGTATTTTTCAATGCATGAGGGAATGGTGGTGACACTGTCTGTTGAACCTCCTCTTCGCAAGTTATGGGTTCCACATCCTTACCCTTTGGAGTTGATTTATCATAATCTTCACAAGGTTCAGGAATGGATTTTTCCACAACCTTACCACTTCGAAGGGTAATAACAGATTTTACCTGATCCATCGATTGAGTTCCAGAAGTTCCAGTTTGTGAATGATGATCCTTGGGATTAGGCTGTGGTTGTGAAGGAAATTTACCTTTTTCATGAACATTAAGTGCAGATGCAAATTTAGCAAGAGTATCTTTCAAATCGGTCATGGTTTGAGCAGTTTGAGTATTGATAGACTCTTGCTTTGCAATGAAAGAATTCAATGTATCTTCCAAATTTCTTTTAGGTGGAGGAACATAAGGTGCATAATTTTGAAAATTTTGTTGATTTTGGAAATGTGGTTGTGAAAATTGTGTAGCATTATCATTCCTCCAACTAAAATTTGGATGATTTCGCCAACCTGGATTGTAATTTTGAGAAAATAGTTCAAAATTTGGCCTTTTGAAATTGTTCAAAACATTGGCTTGTTCATGGAGACATTCTTTAAAAGAGGGCAAAGTGGGACAATCTTTTGTAAAATGATCACAAGTATCACAGATGTGACACACAATTTCTTGAACAGATTTTAATTGACCATTCTTTTTCAATTCAAGTGCCTCAACTTTTCTTGCCAAAGATGTAAATCTAGCTTGAAGATCATGTTCATCTTTGAGAGTGTATATACCTCCACTAGATGTAGGAGATTGAATCTTGATTTGATGGTTGGATTGTACCTATAGTGTCCCAATTTTGAGCATTTTCAGCTAAAGAATCGAGATACTCAATTGCCTCATTTGGATCTTTATCTTCAAATGTTCCATTACATATAAATTCAACCATTTGCCTATCTTTAGGTGTTAAGCCTTCATAAAATTGAGAAACAACTCTCCAAATTTCAAAACCATGATGTGGAGAAAGATTAAGCAAATCTTTGTATCTATCCCAACACTGATAAAAAGTTTCTCCTTGTTTTTGAGTGAAAGTGATGATTTGCCTTTTGAAAGAATTTGTTCTATGAGATGGAAAAAACTTTTTCAAAAATTGTTGTTGCAATTCATCCCAAGTTCGAATGGATCCCGATCTAAGATTTTGTAGCCAAGTTTTAGCTTTATCTTTTAAAGAAAAAGGAAAAAGCTTAAGTCGAATGGTGTTCAGGCTACAATTTAGATCATTATATATATTGCACACTTCTTCAAACTCTCGTAAATGCATGTATGGATTTTCAGAAACTAAGCCATGAAAATTGGGTAAAAGTTGGATAATACCAGGCTTAAAATTGAAATGAGATGCATCAGAGGGAAAAACTAGACATGAAGGTGCACTAGTACGTGTAGGATTCATGTGATCTCTAAGTGTTCTTCGTCTATCATGATCATGTTGAGATTGAATTTCATCTTCATTTTCTTGGATGGGTTCTTCCGCCATGTTTTGTAAAAATAAAGGGTTATTTCGAATGAGTCGACCACTAAGTGTACGTGACCAAATGCTCATGCAAATGCAAATGCAAAAGAATAAAAACACACAAAAGAAATAAAAATTCAAATAAATAAACTATAAACAAAATTAAATAGACTTAAAATTAAACTATACTTCCCCGGCAACGGCGCCAAAAACTTGTTGCGACTTTGATTGTTGCACTCCCAAGAGCAGGTTGTCCACAAGTAGTATAATTCGGTGAGTCCGAATATCGTATCCACAGGGAAGCTAAGGTAACTACAAGTCCACTACAATGTCTTTTTGTTTTTGTTTTAGTTTTTTTTTTTTTGTTTTTGTTTCTTTTTAATTTTAATTGTTTGAATCTTTAATGGGTAAATTTTAATTGTTCAATTTTTAATTTTAGTAGTTGAGATTAAAGGATCCACTCTTGGTATTTTAATAAAGTTAACATTAACAAACATTATTGAAATACACTTAATAAAATAGTTCCAATATATTAAATAATCATATTTATATTATGCTATATATTATTATCTTATAAGTATATAATATATACCAAAACTTATAAATGTGTCAAAGTATTTATTGTGCTATATATATATTTGTAAACACTAAATCAAGGTTCCCACTTTAAATGTTTGGTAAAACCAAACTAACATTTAAATGGTACCAAGAAATTAATAATATGATATATTTATATATAGTAAATCAAGATTCCCACTTTAAATAGTTGGTAAAACCAAACAAACATTTAAATGGTTCCAAGAATTTAATATTATAATATATTCATATATAATAAATCAAGGCATCCACTTTAAATGATTGGTAACACCAAACTAACATTTAAATGGTGCCAAGAATTTTGTGTAACATATAGCAACAATAAATCAAAACTCCCACTTATAAGTAGGGTATAAAAATGCTTAAAGAAATAAATATAACATAAACAATAAATAATGATTAAATAATATAAAACATAGATTCTTACCTTTTAGTAACTTTATTATCATGCCAAGAGTTTCACCTTTTCATCTCAACTTTAAGAAGTTAGCTATTCATTATTCAAAGTGTAAACCTTTGAATATGAAATTAACATGCTAATTATATTTAAATGAAGAAATAAAGGAAAAATATAGAGAGAAATATTATGAACTCAAAGGTTTATTCATAGAATGAGGGATATCTCAATACATTACAATGCACCCCTATTTATAGCCATATTTGGGGAGACAACCACAAATAAAATATTATTTTTTCACAAAAGTCTTCATTGGTGTTCCAAGATATTATATTATATTACACATCACTTTTGAAAATCTTTTTCTCCGAATTTGCTTCTTCACATAAAAAGAAACATGTGGATAATTGAGTTATCTAGTTGTGGTATTTTTTTCAAACCATTTGACCAAGTAATTTGAGAGATATGGTCAAAATACTAGAGAATGGTAAAACTGCCACTCCTTTGGTAACTTTATTTGTTGCTTAATTTGATCCCAATTGTGAGAGGATTTTTGTCTCATGCTTGGCACTAATATTGTAGATATTAACATCAACTTTCTATAGGTCCAAAAATAATCTTAATCCCATTTGCAACGCCAAGTTTATTCTTGTTTTATCGAACCTATAAAAAAATAGTAAAAACTTGTAATTGCACAACAACTTATATTTTATACAATTTATTATAAAACATATAATATTTAAACATTTAATAAAACAAAAACTATATATTTATATTATAAAACATTTAATTAATGTACAATTTTTATGTTTATCAGCGGACAGAACCCTCCGCGCCCGAACGGTAATATTTGATCGCCCGAGCGCGGTACATTTATTTCTCGGGGATAGAATGTCTCGCGCTCGGGCGCGAGAATTATACCGCCCGAGTGCGTAGGCGTCGGAGATAAGAATGAGTTCTTTCATTCGTTTTCTTCATTTTACATTTCAGAGAATTCGAGAGACACGAGAGATTCGAATTTCTTCCGTGTAAATCGACTTCCAAACGCTGTCTAAACGTGAAACAAATTATATATTTGTGATCTTCGCGTCGAGGACTTCTGACTGAGGTAATTTTCTTCTGGTTCCAGCAGCTTGAAATATCAAAGTGCTGGAATAGCATGTATTTGAAGTTGAATTTACTGTATGTAGTAAAATAACCGACAATAAACTCATATTTGAAGTCGGAATTGAATTTTGATATGATTATGATTTGATATGAATTTTTGAAGTTTCAAAAGATATTTGAAACTCATATTAATGATTTGGAGTATGTTATTGATGTAGATAAAGTATAATATCAATATCTTCAGGCTACATCAACTGGAAACGAAGAATTGAGGTATGTTGCGACCGGGTAACATACGACAGGTATCTGTATTATATGATATATGTTGGATTGATTTGACTTATTGGATTGAGAATATGTGTCTATATGCCTTAATTGTTGAGTTTTGGTGGCATACATGACATTGAGATTTGAATATCGATGTATAAAATAAATTTTTTGTTAACACACATCGTTTGATGCATACATCGATACATGACATGCACGTTGAGCTACGATCCTTGGATACCCTGATATGATTTGATTGGATTCTGGGGTTTGTGAACACAATGCTATGTTTTGTATTATATGACCCTTTAAAACATAGACATTTGTGGCCCCGATGATTGGATATGATATTTGGGATTTGATGGCGCTTTGTCGACGCTATCATACGAGTATCCCTTATTGAGGCCGGTGTGCCAGCTCGAGCATTGATTTGATAGCGATTCGTTTGATTCTGACATGTGCTCGGTGGATGGGCATTTGACCTGATACCTCCACGACATACATGCATTGCATACCATATATCATTATTTAGATACTTGTGGTATATATATGATGGTTGTTCCATACGGAGCTTTGCTCACCCCCAAGGGGGGCTGTTGTTGTCTTTGTGTGTGGACAATGGCAGGTACTCCAGGTTATCAGGAAACCGGAGAGGGTACTTCTGGAGGGAGTCACAGTTTGAGTTGAGGTTTATGTTTTGTTCCCAGTATATATGTATATGTATTTATATACCGGGGTATGTCCTGAGGATATGAGTTGTTTGTATATGATTGGTTTTGAGTTCGTGTGGGCATGTTTATGATGTGAGATGAAATACTATTTTTAGTATTTAAATTATAGAAGAAATATTTCGGGCTCATTGTAAAGGAAATTTTAAACTCGTTTTCCGCTGTAAATAGTTAACTCTAATCAAAGTGCATTGTAATAACGATTAGGAGCTAAGGGCCCCACACTAGATGGTATCAGAGGATAGCTGGGGAATGCTCGATTGAGTTTTGTGTACACTTGAATAGGCACAAATGAATTGTGCGTATGTGTTTGATTTATTTGTATTACTTGCTCCTACTTGATTTGATTTGATTAAGTATTTGATGAGATTGATGATATGAGATGATGGTATTATGAAATTGATATTGATTTGTGATATTCATCTTTTGATTTGTATATGGATCCCACAAATGAAACTGCGAGTAGCAGTACTGAGAGAATGGTTGGACAATTTGAAATATTGTCTATGGATGTAGTGATGGCTCGATTCCAGGATTTGAAACCACCGAGGTTCTTTGGCACTGAGAGTGCTGAAAGAGCAGAGGCCTGGTTGAAGGATATTGAGCATTTGTTTACTATTGTTGAATATTCCAAGGCTCGGAGACTGAAACTTGCTCTCTATCAGTTGAAAGACCGAGATAAATCTTGGTGGGAAGCCGCTGAGATTGGATTGAAAGAGGCCGGGATTGAAGTCACATGAGATGTCTTCAAGGCCCAGTTTTTGGAGCAGTATTCCCCTCCATCCTATTATACTGCTCAGGAGAATGAATTCAATATTATGCAGCAGGGAACGATGACTGTTGCAGAGTATGCTTCAAAATTTTCTACTCTGTTGAAGTATGCACCTCACGTAGCTGAGAATGCGAAGGCAAAATATAACAGGTTTGTGAATGGATTGCATCCTGCTATATATACTTATGTTGTTTCTGGATTGCCTACCAGCTACGCAGAGGCAGTTGAACGAGCTAAGGCAGCCGAGGGTGGACTTAGGCGGGGAGGTCCACAATATACTCCTCCACCTCCAGTGTCAGCTCAGCAGCCTACTTTGCGGCCGAGAGGTAAGAAGTTCAAGAAGACTGGTTCTGTTTCTTCGTCTTCTTCGAGTTTGAGTGAATCAGAGAGATGGAGTCCTGTGATTGGTCCTTACTGTAGCCATTGTGGGGGTAAACATACTATCGAGCAGTGTCGAGGTATGTTTGGTACTTGTTATCAGTGTGGGCAGGAAGGTCATTTCTCTCGAGTATGTCCGAACAGGGGTACGACTTCTTCCCAACCCCAGCCAGGATTTAGAGGTGGCCCTAGTATGATGAGACCTGTTGTTCCTGTTCCATCTTTTCAGCAGTCGAGTGTCCCACGATATCGAGGACCAGGTGGTCAGAGTGCCCAAGTTCCTCCTCAAGTGAGAGTGTACGCCATGACCGAGGATCAGGCAAGAGAAGCTCCTGGTGGAGTGATTGCAGGTATTTGCACGCTTTGCGATTATCCTGCACGTGTTTTATTTGATACATGAGCATCTCATTCATTCATATCTCATGCATTTGTTGCATCTCACGATATTGAGTGTACCCCGTTGTATGATACTTTGTCGATAGCCACGCCAGCAGGGAAGATTATTTTGTCTGAGAACGTTGTTCATAATTGTGTATTGATATATGAGGATAATGTGGTATTTTTGAATTTGATTGTCCTCCCAATGCACGAATTTGATTGTATTGTTGGCATGGATATCTTGATGGCAAATCGAGCTACTGTTGATTGTTGTCATGGAGTGGTTCGATTTCGACCGATTGATGGAACCAAGTGGAATTTTTATGGCAAGGGTTCCCAAGCCAAAATTCCATTGGTATCTTCCTTGGAAATGTCTCGACTTTTGACTAGCGGAGATGAGGGTTATCTTATCTGCGCTATTGATGTCTCTAAAAAAGAACCTTCTTTATCCGAGATTCCTGTTGCGAAAGAATTCCCGGATGTATTTCATGATGAGATTCCTGATTTTCCTCCTCATTGAGAAGTTGAGTTTAGTATTGATCTTGTACCGGGAACTGCGCCTATTTCTAAAGCTCCTTATCGTATTGCACCTCTGGAATTGAAAGAATTGAAAGAACAATTACAGGATCTTCTCGATAAGGGATATATTCGACCGAGTGTATCACCTTGGGGAGCTCCAGTTTTATTTGTTCGAAAGAAAGATGGTACTATGCGAATGTGTATCGACTATAGGCAACTGAATCGGGCTACTGTGAAAAATAAGTACCCACTTCTTCGTATTGATGATTTATTTGATCAGCTTCAGGGTACTTCTGTATACTCGAAGATTGATCTTCGTTCTGGGTATCATTAAGTACGAGTTCGAGACGAAGATGTGCCCAAAACTGCTTTTCGTACGAGGTATGGCCATTATGAATTCTTGGTTATGCCTTTCGGTCTTACGAATGCTCCTGCTGTTTTTATGGATTTAATGAATCGTGTCTTCCGAGATTATCTTGACCGATTCGTTATTGTATTTATTGATGATATTTTGGTATATTCGAAATCGAAAAAAGAGCATGCTGAACATTTGAGACTGGTACTTCAAACTCTTCGTACTAGTCATTTGTATGCTAAATTGTCCAAATGTGAATTTTGGATGGACAAGGTGGTATTTTTGGGCCACGTCATTTCGAGACATGGCATATTTGTTGATCCTGCGAAGGTCGAAGCTGTATTGAATTGGCCAAGACCTACGAATGTTCCTGAGATCCGTAGCTTCATGGGTTTGGCTGGATATTATCGTCGTTTTATTGAAGGATTTTCGAAAATAGCTAAACCTATTACTCAACTGACACAGAAGAATCAACGATTCATTTGGTCAGATGAATGTGAAGCTAGTTTTCTTGAATTGAAGACGAGATTGACCACAGCACCTGTGCTTACTATTCCCTCAGGTACCGGAGGATTTGTTGTGTGCACAGATGCATCTGGTAAAGGTTTGGGCTATGTTCTGATGCAACATGGCAAAGTGGTTGCTTATGCGTCTCGTCAATTGAAATCTCATGAAACACGTTATCCTGTTCATGATCTTGAATTGGCCGCCATTGTGTTTGCATTGAAGATTTGGCGCCATTACTTGTATGCAGAAAATTTTATTATTTATTCGGACCATAAGAGTCTGACATATCTCTTTTCTCAATCTGATTTGAATATAAGGCAACGCAGGTGGATGGATCTCCTGAAGGATTTTGATTGTGAGATTCAATATCACCCTGGATCGGTGAATGTTACTGTGGATGACCTTAGTCGGAAAGTTCATGATTCTGTTTTAGCATCTGTTTGTGTCGCCAAGGTACATGAAGATATATGTACTTCTGGTTGGACTTTTCACTCGAATTGGAATTCTGTCACTGTCTCAGCATTGCGAATTGAGCCGAACTTGATATCTAAAATACGAAGGCCCAACGAAGCGATGCTCAGATCCAAAAATCGAAAGAGCTTGTATCTGCTGGACATCAGTCTGGATTCCAGATTTCTTCTGATGGTTCTTTACGACTTAATGGTCGGCTGGTAGTTCCTGATAATTCTGATTTGAAATCTGCCCTTCTTCGAGAAGCACATTGTAGCAAATATTGTATTCACCCTGGAGGCCGAAAGATGTATTTGACATTGAGACCTCAATTCTGGTGGAAACGTATGAAGAAGGATATTGCTGAATTTATTTCTAAATGTCTTGTCTGTCAACAAGTGAAAGCCGAGAGAATGAAACCACGAGGATTGCTCCATAGTCTTGAAATCCCGAAATGGAATTGGGAACATATTGCTATGGATTTTGTGACTCATTTACCTTGTTCGCCCAAGGGCTGTGATGCTATTTGGGTCATTATTGATCGGCTTTCTAAATCTGCGCATTTCATTTCGTATGAGCGGACTTATCCTTATAAGAGAATGGCCAGTTTATACATTGAGAATGTTGTGAGGCTGCATGGTGTGCCAGTCTCAATTGTATCTGATCGTGATCCAAGATTTGCTTCTAAATTCTGGGGTAGTTTTCAGGAAGCGATGGGTACGCGTTTGGCTATAGTACTGCTTATCATCCTGAAACTGATGGCCTAGACTGAGCGTACGATTCAAACGTTAGAGGATATGTTGCGTGCTGTTGTGATGGACTTCAGAATAGGATGGCAAGATGCCTTACCATTGGTTGAATTTTCTTATAATAATATCTTTCAGACGAGTATCGATATGGCACCATTTGAAGCTCTATATGGGAGACGATGTAGATCACCATTATTCTGGGATGAAATTGGTGAAAGACAATTGACTGAACCTGAAATGATACAGGAAATGAACGATAAGGTTCAGTTGATTCGGCAGCGGATGAAAGCTGCTCAGGATCGTCAAACGAGTTATGCGAACAAACGAAGACGGCCCTTGGAATTCCAGAAAGGTGACAGAGTGTTTTTGAAAATATCTCCCTTTAGAGGCACTGTTCGATTCGGCATGCGAGGGAAATTATCTCCTCGATATGTTGGTCCATACGAAATTCTGGATCAAGTTGGTGATCTTGCGTATCGATTGGCATTACCACCAGCTTTATCTACCATTCATGATGTATTTCATGTTTCTATGTTGAGGAAATATGAACCGGATTCATCACATGTACTTGCACCTGATGATATCGAACTTGATCCTTCTCTTTCCTATGTTGAACAACCTGTTCACATTATGGATCGAAAGGAAAAGATATTGTGAAATAAATCGATCCCTTTGGTTCGAGTACAATGGACACGACATGGTAATGAAGAGTCGACGTGGGAATTGGAAAGCAAAATGCGAGATTCGTATCTGCATTTATTTGATACTAGTCATTCTGTTCCATTGTATTCGATGTATTCTGATCCGTTTACTGATTTTAGTTTTGATATGTACTATAACTGGTAACATATATATGTTTGCCAATGTTATGTATATAGAGATGTTTGAGATTTCGAGGACGAAATCTTTTAAGTGGGGAGAAATGTAAGGACCGTGTATCATATTATCGTAAATCCTATGTGATTATCGATAATTCATGAATTTGATATGTGATTATGCAATTGATGTATATTATGACAATGAAATTGAGAAAATGAATATTGAATATGAGTTGACGTTGTAAGAGCTCGAGTGGAGAATCCGGACGCCAATATAGTACAAGAGTCAATATTTGTACAGAACATGTGGCGCCCGGGCGGTAGAAAGTAACCGCCCAAGCGCCAGGGTATATGAAATTGTTCTCGGACAGAACATGCCGCGCCCGAGCGGTAGTTTGTGACCGCCCGAGCGCGATGCAAGTGTTAGGCGGACAGAACCCTCCGCGCCCGAGCTGGTAATATTTGACCGCCCGAGCGCGGTACATTTATTTCTCGGGGACAGAATGTCTCGCGCTCGGGCGCGAGAATTCTACCGCCCGAGCGCGTAGGCGGTGGAGATAAAAATGAGTTCTTTCATTCGTTTTCTTCATTTTACATTTCAGATAATTCGAGAGACACAAGAGATTCGATTTTCTTCCGTCCAAATCGACTTCGAAACGCTGTCTAAACGCGAAACAAATTATATATTTGTGATCTTCGCGTCGAGGGCTTCTGACTGAGGTAATTTTCTTCTGGTTCCAGCAGCTTGAAATATCAAAGTGCTGGAATAGCATGTATTTGAAGTTGAATTTCCTGTATGTAGTAGAATAACCGACAATAAACTCATTTTTGAAGTCGGAATTGAATTTTGATATGATTATGATTTGATATGAATTTTTGAAATTTCAAAAGATATTTGAAACTCGTATTAATGATTTGGAGTATGTTATTGATGTAGATAAAGTATAATATCAATATCTTCAGGCTACATCAACTGGAAACGAAGAATTGAGGTATGTTGCGACCGGGTAACATACGACAGGTATCTGTATTATATGATATATGTTGGATTGATTTGATTGATTGGATTGAGAATATGTGTCTACATGCCTTAATTGTTGAGTTTATGTGGCCTACATGACCTTTGAGATTTGAATATCGATGTATAAAATAAATATTTTGTTAACACACATCGTTTGATGCATACATCAATACATGACATGCACGTTGAGCTATGATCCTTGGATACCCTGATATGATTTGATTGGATTCTGGGGTTTGTGAACACAATGCTATGTTAGGTATTATATGACCCTTAAAAACATAGACATTTGTGGCCGCGATGATTGGATATGAGATTTGGGATTTGATGGCGCTTTGTCAACGCTATCATACGAGTATCCATTATTGAGGCCGGTGTGCCAGCTCGAGCATTGATTTGATCGCGATTCGTTTGATTCTGACATGTGCTCAGTGGATGGGCATTTGACCTGATACCTCCGCGACATACATGCATTGCATACCATATATCATTGTTTAGATACTTGTGGTATATATATGATGGTTGTTCCATACGGAGCTTTGCTCACCCCCAAGGGAGGCTGTTGTTGTCTTTATGTGTGGACAATGGTAGGTACTCCAGGTTATCAGGAGACCGGAAGGGGTACTTCTGGAGGGAGTCACAGTTTGAGTTGAGGTTTATGTTTTGTTCCCAGCATATATGTATATGTATTTATATACCGGGGCATGTCCCGAGGATATGAGTTGTTTGTATATGATTGGTTTTGAATTCGTGTGGGCATGTTTATGATGTGAGATGAAATACTATTTTTAGTATTTAAATTATAGAAGAAATATTTCGGGCTCTTTGTAAAGGAAATTTTAAACTCTTTTTCCACTGTAATTAGTTAACCCTAATCAAAGTGCATTGTAATAACGATTAGGAGTTAAGGGCCCCACAAAAGGTCTTATTTTAAATTGCGAAAAATATCATTACATGATTACTTCTGGGATTGTTTTGGGACATGTCGTGTCATCTCATTGAATTGAAGTTGATAAAGCAGAAGTTGATGTCATTGCTAATTTACCCTCTCCAAAAACCATTAAAGAAATTCGCTCATTTTTGGGACATGCTGGATTTTATAGGAGGTTTATAAAGGACTTTAGTTCAATCTCTAAACCCATTTGTAACCTCTTAAAAAAAGACACTGCATTTGAGTGGACTCAAGACTGTCAAAATGCTTTTGATAAAATAATTCGACATTTAACATCAGCTCCTATCATGCAACCTCTTGATTGGTCTTTACCATTTGAAATCATGTGCGATGCGAGTGATTATGCAGTAGGTGCAGTACTGGGTCAAAGAAGAAACAGTAAGCCTTACGTGATATATTATGCAAGTAGAACTTTAAACAATGCTTAAATGAATTACTCCACAACTGAAAAAGAACTACTTGCTATAATATTTGCATTAGATAAATTTCATTCTTATTTTATTGGATCAACGACTATTGTGTTTACTGATCATTCTGCTATTAGATATTTGTTGACCAAACAGGATGCAAAGCCACAACTGATACGATGGATTTTGTTGCTCCAAGAATTTGACATTGTGATCAAAGATAAAGAAAGAACCGAGAATGTCGTAGCCGATCATTTATCGAGATTAGTAACAGGATCATCTTGTGAAATGACGCCAATTAACGATAATTTTCTTGATGAATATCTATTTTCAGTTACTACTACACCTTGGTTTGCTAACATAGTAAATTTTCTTGCGATAGGAAAAATGCCACCGCAATGGAGTTCCCAAGATAAAAGAAAATTTTTGAATGAGGAAAATTACAATCAAGATGGAAATGCCCATATGTTGTAAAGCATGTGTATCCTTATAGAGCTGTGGATATTGAAAATCCTAAACATGGTGATGTTTTTAAAGTGAATGGACGAAGGCTTAAACTATTTTTGGAAAATGAAATCTTTCGAGAAGAGTTTATTTTCCTTTCTGATCCTTAAATTTTTATGTTGCATTTAATTTTGTTTATTTTTATTTCAGGTTTCCTTAATCTTTTTATTTTCCCGGTTAAATGGCGGATAACGGTACTCCGTGACTCTCATAGTCGGTTAAATCAGTTTCCCACAATTGCTGATACAAAAATAAAAAAAAATCATTTCTTTTCTTTTCAAAATGGATGAAAATCTATCAAAAATTTGTAAATATTTTCCCTCTGTTTCTGAAAATGTTCTAAGAAATATTTATGCAGGTAGGTGTGAAAGATTGAGATTGTTAATGCAAAAAAGAATTCCTGAAGATATTCGTCTTGTAATAGAAGCTAAGGTCCGATTAGGAGGAGAAGTTCCACAATCATTGCTCATTCGGTATTTGCCTGGATTAGGAAAAAGCACTTATGCGAAAAAACGAAGGGCCAAAAGGTTAGGGGTTTGTCATAAATGTGCAAGATGGACTTGTGACAAACGATGCAGATCTTTGGGATGTGTTTCCGATAACAGAGAAGATAAAATTGGTTTTATTAAGAATGGACTGAGTAAGGAGTTTTTAGATAACATCTTATTGACTCTTGAGACGCATTCAAGTGGACATGTGCATATTGAACTTCTCCGTTTATGGAAACAATTTCAAGATGAGCGTCGTAGTCTTTGGAATACGACTAAAAAAGACCATGTTTGCCAATTTATAAGAAAATTGGATGGGAAGCATATCCTCGACTCATAGAAGGCGTTGAAGCCGTTTCTGGACGTAAAACCAGAGGAAAATTGTGAGCCACAATCACACTACTGTTTATATGCATGAGTGTCATTATTATTTTTACTGTTTATTCTGCTTAAAGCTATGACCCATAGTTTTGTCATAATAACATATTATCCCTACAAAATCTCTCATCTTTCTCTCTATTTTCGCAGACCAAAAAGAAATTAAAAACATGGTTGGATCCTCTGCACAAACATTGAAAAATATTTGTGTATTTTGTGGGTCGAGTTCTGAAAAAATGAAGTATTTAAAGAAGAAGCGAATAAACTTAGAAAGATATTGGCTGAGAGAAAAATTCACTTGGTATATGGGGGAGGTAATATTGGGTTAATGAGATCTGTTTCAACATCTGTTCATCTTGGAGGTAGTCAGGTTTTAGATATTATTCCTACAACTTTAGCTGAAGAAAATATTACAGGTGTTACGATTGGGGAGGAATTAAAAGTTTCTTCTATGTATGAAAGAATCAACAAAATGATTGAAAATTCTGATGCTTTTATCGCACTACAGGTGGTTTTGGTACATTAGAAGAAATTTTTCACACCCTTTCTTGGGCACAACTTAATATCCATAATAAACCTGTGGGCTTGTTGAATATCAACAAATATTATGACAGTTTGTTGACATTTCTTGATAAAGCTGTGGAACGGAATTTCATTTCAGAAAATTCACGACGGATGCTCATCTGTGCTTCGACTGCCGACCAATTAATTGATGATTTGGAAGCTTTTGTTCATAAGCCTGATCCGATGATAAAAAATATCAATTGGTCGCAATCAAGCAGTAAGAAAAGAAAGTTGGATCATTGATTCAAAAATCGTGGATTGGTTTGCGTTTGTTTCAGTTTGTTATCTTCAATAAAATTTCAGGTGATATCTCTTTCATTATGTACTCTTTATTAATAGTTATTTTGACATTAGGGACAATGTCATATTCTGATTGGGGGGAGAACAAACGTAAAAATTAAAAAAAATAATTGAAAAAAATTATTTTAAAATAAAAACATGTAAAATTATTTAAAATAAAAACATGTTTATTGTTTGTATCTTAGTAATTTTTGCAAAAATATCATACATTACAAGTTTGAAAGATTTAGATTAGAAATTGTAATAATCTATCTAAGGATGTTTAAATTTTTATTTGAAAAAAAATAAAAATCAATTTTAATATTTTGATCACTATAAAAATATGATTTATGAAATCTTTTTGAATGATTAACCATTGTGATAAAATCAGTTATTAAAGTATATGGCCCAAGATATAACTGATAAGAGTGCCTAAAATTTTTAAACTCACACATATATTGTGAGTGAGTGGAGAGGATTGAGAAAACAGCTTGCGAGCCTTTATCGATCATCAGAGAGGCTATCTATTGTTTAGATCTTGTGTTCTTATTTTGAAAAAAAATTGATATTTCCTGAAAAAAAAGAAAGATGTTGAAGATCTATGTGATTTTTAAGTTACATGCTGCGACCCATTTATCTCTCATAAAAATGAAAAAAAAAAAGAAAAAAAGAGATAAATACATTGTACAAATTAAATAAATATGTGGTCAAGAAGCATAATCTTAGTCTGATTCCATGATGTAAAAAAAAAATCAGAAAAAAAAAATATAATAAGAACAACTGGATTTTGAATCTATGGATTTCCTATCTTTTGATTAGTTTGGCTCGTTTGTCTGTCTGCATTCTGTAAACCATTTTCTGAGCATTTATCTGTATTCCAACTCCATGAGAGAAATCATTTCCATAAATTGAAACACTTATTAACCTGTGAGGATATGGAGTTGAGACTCTTAGTAGGAATTTCTGAAGGACATGTACATTTAGCTACCTGAAAATAAGCTTTGAACTGATCAGTTCATATTATTTCATAAATTATAATTATAATGATTTTGTTATTACTTTGACAGTTTTAAAATTTAATTTAAACACTTGGATAGTTCTGATTACAGTTCTATTTAAATTAATCAATATGTTTTGTGTTGCTATTAACGCTTAAATTGCTAGGGACTGGCAATAAGCTGGTTGGGGAGTGTGATAAAGATAAAAAATTGTATATTGATTAAATTTTTTATAATATAAATATATAGTTTTTGTTTTATTAAATGTTTAAATATTATATGTTTTATAATAAATTGTATAAAAAATAAGTTGTTGTGTAATTATAAGTTTTTACTATTTTTTACAAGTTCGATAAAACAAAAATAAATTTGGCGTTGCAAATGGGATTAAGATGATTCTTGGACCTGTAGAAAGTTGATGTTAATATCTACAATATTGGTGGCAAGCATGAGATAAAAATCTTCTCACAAATGGGATCAAATTAAGCAACAATTAAAGTTACCAAAAAAGTGACAGTTTTACCATGCTCTAGTATTTTGACCATATCTCTCAAATTACTTGGTCAAATGATTAAAAAAAATACCACAATTCAAACAACTCAGATATATACATGTTTTATTTTATGTGGAGAAGAAAATTTAGATGAGAAGATTTTCAAAAGTGATGTGTATTAAAATATTAATTTCTTGGAATACCAATGAAGACTTATGTGTAAAAAATAATATTTTATTTGTGGTTGTCTCCCCAAATTTGGCTATTAATAGGGGTGCATTGTAATGTATTGAGATATCCCTCATTTTATGAACAAACCTTTGAGTTCATAATATTTCTCTCTTTGTTTTTCCTTTATTTCTTCATTTAAATATAATTATGTTAAATTCATATTCAAAGTTTTACACTTTGAATAATGAGTAGCTAACTTCCCAAAGTTGAGATGAAAATGTGAAACTCTTGGTATGATAATAAGGTTATTAAAATGTAATAATCTATGTTTTATATTATTTAATCATTATTTATTGTTTATGTTATATTTATTTTTTTAAGTTTATTATACCCTACTTATAAGTGAGAGTTTTGATTTATTGTTGCTATATGTTACACTAAATTCTTGGAACCATTTAAATGTTAATTTGGTATTACCAACCATTTAAAGTGCATGCCTTGATTTATTATATGATTATATCATAATATTAATTTCTTGGTACCATTTAAATGTTTGTTTGGTTTTACCAACCATTTAAAGTAAATGCCTTGATTTATTATTTATTAATATCATAATATTAATTTCTTGGTACCATTTAAATGTTTGTTTGGTTTTATCAACCATTTAAAGTGGGAACCTTGATTTAGTGTTTACAAATATATATATAGCACAATAAATACTTGACAACATTTACAAGCTTTGGTATATATTATATACTTATAAGATAATAATATATAACATAATAAAAATATGATTATTTAATATATATTGGAACCATTTTATTAAGTGGATTTCAATAATGTTCATTAATGTTAACTTTATTAAAATACTAAGAGTGGATCCTTTAATCTCTACCAGTAGTAGACCCCTTGTTCATTGGGCAGTCTTCAGCTCTGTGGCCCTCCTCCTTGCATATAACACATTTGAATGTCCCCCACATGCACTTACCGTAATGGAACCAGTTGCATTGCTTGCAAGGTTTCCTCTCTTCTGGCTTGGAAGCACCTGAAGTCTGCGGTGGTTTCTGTTGTCCTTGTTTCTTGAACTGCCCTTGGGGCTTCTGCTTCCCTTGATTCCTGGGAGGCCCAGTAAACTGCTACTTCTGGGGCTGTGAACTTTGCCAAGCCTGGTGCCTCTTCCTCTGAATTTTCATGTCTATATCTCTCAAAGGTGGGAGCATCATAACTAGTCTGCCTCATCAGCATGACGTCCTGGCGAATGGTAGGTCTGAGGCCATCCATGAAGTGCATCAGCTTCTCTGCTGCATCTCTCGCAATAAGGGGCACAAAGTGACAGCCTCGATCAAACGTCTTGATGAATTCAGCAACAGACAAGTCCCCTTGTCGAAGACTCGTAAAATCTCATGTCAGACGCCCCCTAACGTCCACAAGAAAGTACTTATTCTAGAAAATATCCTTGAACTGGTTCTAGGTGAGAGTGGCCAGATTCAACCCATGTGTTGCTCCCTCCCACCAAAGCGATGCATCGTCTCTTAGCATATACGTAGCGCATCTGACTCTGTCCATATCTCTCATATCAAAGTACTGGAAATGCAACTCAAGTGATCGAATCCACCCTCGACCAAAAATGGGTCAGTGGTGACGCCAAACACCTTCGGGTTGAGCCTCCTGAACTACTCGTATACATCCACCTGTGGTCTCGGAGCCTGCTCCATCAATTGTGCACTCCACTCCAGAACTCGTGTAGCAGGGTCTCCTGGTGGTGGTGGTGGAAAAGCTTTGTTAACCCCATGTTCACATTCCTGCCTGTTAGTACTGAGAGCTCTTCTAGGAGGCATATTATCTGAATACAGTCCAAATTCTAACGTAACCAACATGCAATTCAATCTAGTTTTTAATACATTTAATCTCCAAAACATATAAACAGCTAAACATGTACTATAAAACATATATCATGTCAAAATTCAGGTGATAACATTGAAACTTTCAAAACATTTAAAACATGTAAACTTACAGACCTGAGGCTTGACGACTGAGTTTCTGAAGCTAATGGTGGCACAACCCTCCACAAGAACCCTTGCTCTGATACCAACTGAAATGTCTACTGCTAAAATACTACTGAATTTTTAATTTTTTTTAAAAAAACGAATGGCCGAAACCATAATCAAGTAAAAGCATGGAAATTTCGAAACTCACATTGAGGAAAAACCCTCTGACTATAGAATAAAATAATTTCAGTTATCAAACCTTACACATGCAATACATCTCATAGTCTACTGTTTTAAAAGAAAACTCAACATGCTACCAAAATCTGTCAATCAACAATGTGCTGAAATTCATAAACGTTTAGTAATATTGTTTCAAACCATGAGTCAAAAATCATAATGTTATGCGGAAGAAATGCAAGATCCTCGGGTTTCCAGCGCACCACCAGCTCCGCCTACTCAGTCTTCAGTGCCTCCAGTCTCCTCAACCCCAAACTTCTCACATGCATCAAACACACCTAGTGAGTCTAAAGACTCAACATGCCCGAACCGTTTTAACAAGAACATATACATAACATGCAACAGTGAAAAGTATTGTATCATGATCTTCATAAGCATAAACATGAGAGTAAAATATTCATGTCAAATTATGTCATAACATATAAATATAAACGTATTTATTTTCCTTTATTGAATTCAGATCATTAGTTGTGACTTTTGTATCGGCTCTAGGTTGATGGATCTATCTACGTATAACCGCGGTAGCGGGGACATCAACGACAATTTCACCCATCCATTGAGTCTTGGTCTTACATGCTCGTATTTGTTTTCGTATTAATTACAACCAACTCAACTCCTTCAAAAACATGTCATCGTATTCATCACTTGTAAAATTCTTACTTATACATATATTTTCTTAAAACTAAACATGCAACGTATTTTTCATCATTTTCATTAAAAAAATCATATTCAAATAAAATAAACATATTAAAGATTCATTTTTGGTTTTTAGGGTACTGCCACGACTACTAACTCAATCCAGGTGCAAAATGACCATTTTGCCCCTGAAACCCTCATTTGACCATTATACCCTTGACCTTAAAATTTCGACCTGAATGCATCAAAACTTATCAAAACACCTTAAAACATACTTTAATCATTTATTAGACGTAAATTCGAGGCCATGCACTATATTCGATAATTCGTTTTAAAACTTGGACCGGAGTCCCGGTTTTAACACGAATCAACCCGTAACGCAGCCAAACTTTCCAAAACTTAAATCATGACTAAAACACACCCTACCAGACCCTAAACAAAACAATTGAGACCACCTAAAACCATGAAACATAACTGGACAGCTGCTGGAATTTTTGTCACAAGGGCGGCCAAAATCCTAGCTCGCCCAAGTCTCGAACTCTCGAACCTAGACCAGTCCAACTTGGACCAGACCTAAACTAACCCTTCCTAGCCCACCACGGGACCCTCTTGGACGGACCAAGCTGTGGACCCTATCCCTGTGCACACTGTGGTACACGTTATACCCGAAAACCTCAAGGTCGAGCCCTAACCATGCCTAGCTTCCCCAATTTACTCCTATCCCATGACCAGCTGTGCACGAGCCAATCTAGACCATGTCTTAGACCCACCGGGGTCTAATCCACGTCCTGGAATGTCCCTTGAACCATTGCACTCCTCGTACTATCCAATCGAGCCAATACTTATCCCGAACATGAAGGTCTGATCGACCATCCACAAGGGCGTGAACCATATTCGAACTCAGCACTTTTAAAACCTAAACATCTGCTGTAAAACCTCCTTCGAACACCAGATCTAGCAGCACCCTTCGACCGATATGAGACGTGATGTACATGAAGGTAAAAAAATTATATTCATGAAGAAAAAAGTGTAAAACCAATCTGAAATGTTATAACCGACATATAACATGCATAATCAATCCAAAAAATGTATAATGGTGTGAAAGACGATAAAATGAAGGTAACGGGCGTGCCTTTGCGTATATACGCTGGAAAATCTCGACAACAACGTGTAGAACGATACCGAAGGGACGGGGAAGACCTTGGCTGTGATTTTCACATGAAAACCGAACAAAAGGTGCTAATAGACTCATGGAGAGAAGCTTCTGAAGGAGGTGGGCACTAGGTTTGAGGGGTGGGCGGCTATATGCACAATAACATTATGGTTTTTTGGCTTAAGTTTAGAAAAATAAAAATGTGTAACAGTCTAGGCCCAAAATAAATTAAAATAGGCCCATCAAGCCCAAAAACACGTTTGTAAAATATTTCTTTTAAATTTGTTTCAACAAAATATTACACGAACACTCAAAAAGTCCTATGTTTTGCTAAAATTGATAATGGTTAAAATATGGTTCGATGCGGAAGAAAAACTTAAAAAGGCCCATTTTTGAAAATTCAATGAAAATTCATCATATATTAAATAATTAGTTATTTAATAAAACATTTTTCCTTAACTGTCCCCGGTCTTCGTTCCTCGTTCGATCATGAAATACTGTTAAAAGCTCAAATAAATGAAATCTAGTAATTCATGAAAATATAAACATATATCCATGTCAAAGTCATGCATTAAATGCGTTTAGAAATAATTAAATAAACATTTTAAAAACACCATAGATTTTCATGCAGTCTGGTTACGTCGTTCGAATTTTTAGACCTTACATTAAATATGATATAAGCTTTACTAACTTAAGAATAACCAAGAAACAATCATTCATCTGATTTAACATCGAAGACAGTTAAGTGATTCTTACCATTATTGTGAATGAAACACTTGCACGCAAATATTCTAAAGTATGAAACCACGCTTTTCTTACCATGCCAAATCTCATAAAGTGTTTTTGAATGATTTTTATTAATCATTGATCTATTCTGAGTGTAACACGCTGTTCTTGCTGCCTTTTTAAGAGTTTGATTTCTTCGTTCAGCTACAAAATTCTTTTGTGGTGTTCTTGCAGCTGAGAACTCATGCCTGATTCCTAAATTTTCAAGAAATTTAAATAGAGTCTGATTGACAAATTCAGTTCAGTGATCAGATATTATTCTTCAATTCCAATTGATTTCTCATTTAAATGTATTTTAAAAATATTTATCAGTTTCTAAGAAGTTTGATCTTTTGATCTTAGAAAAATTTCCCAAGTAAATCTTAAGAAATCATTAACAATCACTAGTGTGTATTTCATTCCCCCTAAGCTCATGACTGGTATAGGACCAAATAGATCCATATGCATCAGTTCTAAGCATCGAGTAGAAGATCTCCCGAACTGACAAGTAGAACAAATTTTGTCTTTTGAAAACTCACATTTGGGCATACCAGTTACCAGTTCATCTTTGCTCACTTGTGCAATGTCTTTGAATTTTAATCTTTTATGTCATAGCCAGTTCTGAGATTGATTTGAAGCCACAAACAAACTAGCTCATCGGGTTGATTGCTCCAACTTACTTTGTACGTGTTTCCACATCAATTACATGTTATAATGATATCATCAGTTGCCTTTTTGACAGTACATGCATGTTTACCAAATTCAAATGAATGATTATGATCTCATACTTGACTGATGCTGATTAAATTATGCTTCAAATTATCAACAAGTAAGACATTGTAAATAATAATATTATTATAGCTAAGCTTACCCTTACCCACATGTTTACCTTGTGAGGCGTCCCCAAAGCTGATCTTGGGACCAGAATATTTGATCAGTTGAGATATCAGTTCAGCATTTACAGTCATATGTCTTAAACATCCACTGTCCAAGTACCAGATTGAATCTTTGATCAATTTACCTGTAACCTGCAATAAAAAATAATAAATAAATTTTGGTACCCAAGTCTAATTGGGTCCAGATCTGAGTAGTTCTTTGGAAACCCAGAGATTTGGATCAGTCAAACTGATCTACCAGTTTACATGTTCCAGATAACCTTTCCTAAACTGTGTGTGACAAGTGAGTACTGTGAGGATGATACAACATTTGTTTGTGTTGTTTTATCCTTATTGTTCATCTGGTAGCGTTTTTGAATAGTCTTGCTATTATAATAATTATTATAACAGCTTCTTCCCGAGTTTTATTTATCATAACTGGACCTCTTGGGTGACAAATTGCTTGATTCAACTAAGCTCTTGGGACTGTACCCAATTCCGTGCCGTTTTGCCTTGTTTATATTTTTAGTTGATTTTTCAACCGGCTTACTGAACTCTGGATTTTCATGTACCATTACTGATTTAACAAAGTTAATATACTTCTTTTTGCTCGTATTCAATTTTGGCATAGTACTACTAGTTGAGGGTTCCTCTTCGCTGTTGAAGCTGAGACCAGTCTTATCTCCAATTGATTTTTGTGACCCTTTCATTTCAGTCAGCGTGAATGACGACTTATTCCAAGCTTGAATTACTTCAGTCAGTCTAGATTTTTCTAATCTCAGTTGCTGAATCTAAAAATTTCTTTCACTCTTTTCAGCTATCAGCTTAGCAATCTCCTCTTTGACATTTAGGCTCTCAACTGATTTAAAACTATCAGTTGTGTCATTTGATGGATCGTTTTGCTTAGCTTTAGCTTCTTCAAAGGAGATAGCTAACTTTCGGTACTCATTAACCATATTGTGCAGTGTGGAAATGAGTTCTTCTCGTGTTAAATCAATAGAACAAAAGTCAAATACCTGATCGCTGTTGGACTTCAGCTCTGCATCATCTGCCATGAGGTGTTTCAGATGCTTCGCTGTCAGTTTCAGCCTCGACATATTTTCTTCAACTACCAATTCTTCTTTCTGTCTTCTGGATGACTTCTTCTAATCCTTGAATCTTCTTCTGTGCTCAAAGGGATTTTTACCCTTCTTAAATGACCCTTCTTAACTGATCGAGCAAAACTTGCACTGTAAAATCCTTAATAAAAATTTATAATATTCAAGCTCGAAATATTTGCAAGCGCACTATGTCAAGTAATAGTATAATGTACAAGAGTACGAGTATCGTTCCTATAGACTGTATTTCGCATTTATTATTTCCAGTTATTAAATTTTTAGCAACGAAATTTGCATGATTGTTTACTACTACTATGTTTAAATAAAAATAAAAAGAAAAAGTTCAAAAATTAAATGATGAAATATATAAGCTAGAATGGTTAATTAAAATTCAATGAGAAATTAAGTTGTCGGGAATCTCGGTTCACCTACCCCTCGTCATTTACTTAATTCGTTCAATAGTGATCTACGCTTCCGACAAAATTTCCTAACCAATTGAACACCCCTCTCGAGCTATGCCAAACTAATTCTACTTAGTGAAGTTATTAAATCTCTTTAATTATTTATCACATGTGAATTGCATGTTGTTCTATGAAAACCCCTAACTTTCGCCCTATCGTATTATGACTATCGACGTGTATCCGACTTCATATTTCTATGTAAATTGTAAATCCACCGATTATGATACTCTTTCTTATCACGAGCTATTATCTCAAACTCACTCGCAATATAAAATAGTTATTAAATTTAGTTATGCGTTAATAGCGCGATAAAACAATAGCACAATAAGAATAAACCAAAAATCGAAATATGAATTAACTAAACTCAGTTTCAGGGTAGGATCCTCTTAAATCCCAACAAATAAAGTAAATTATCTACTCAATGACATGATTAAAATAAGCAAAACAATGTTTAAATAAAAGAAAATAAAGTCGAAATACTAGACGTGACGAAATCTGCGAAGAACGGCGCCCGGAAATCTTCAAATCTTCACTCTAAGCACGAAAACCTCTCCAAAGATTGTGGCGGCTCTTTAATAATGTCTGAATGAATCCCAAAATCGTTCAAATCCCTTTCCATATATCCTCCTTCAGAAAATAAGGGAAGAAATCGGCCAACAAATCATTCCAAAATTAAGTGGCGCTCGGGCGATCAAATCCTACCGCTCGAGCACCACATCCTCTGTTTTCATCTTTTTTTCGCAGCCAACCGCGCTCGAGCGGTCAAATCCTACCGCTCGAGCGCCAAGTCTTCTGTATTTCTTCTTCTGAAATCACACCTCTCGTGCCAGAGGGTAGAATATTACCGCCCAAGCGCTACGTCCTCTGGATTTTACTCTTGAACAGCCACACCAAACCTTCTGTTTAAGGCTTCCGGAACTCTCTCCTGACGCTCGAGCGGTAAGATTCTACCGCCCGAGCGCTGGGCTTTCTGCAAAGTACTCTCATTTCTTGTGACTTGTAGATTCTGTCCCAATTTCAATTTTCCAGTCATTTCTCTTGCAAATTCATCACGTACTAGTCAGACACGAACATATGCAAATGTTAATTCTACAATGAACAAAATGTAAATGAAATGCATGCATGCACGATGCAAACACACACAAAACTAATGCAATAAAACACGTAAAAAGGCACCTATCAACCCCCTCATACTGATCTTTTGCTTGTCCTCGAGAAAAATAGGTCATAGACCACAACCAAGACACGACACAAAACACAAAGTAAAAGTACTAACACAACTAAACTGATGGCGAAACAACAAATTGACATCTCATTCCTTAGTGGGTTTTTGAACTCCATCAAATTAGTCAAATCACAGCACCAATTAACACTTTTGTCAAAACTCCACATAGTATTTTAATTTTGGACAGAAAATGTGTTCGTGTGTGTGCTGTGGGTTCTACTAGCTTGTGATTCAGATAGTTTTATTCGCAAATTATGTGAGTCACCAAATCGACAATTCAACGCAAGTTTTCACTCTCCTGAGTTCCATTTCTATTCGTGACCGACCAGTAAACATAGTGTACTAGAATTTCATGGTTGTACAATGATAATTGGGGGGGTAATGTCAACAAGAGTTCAAGTGGTCCTAAAAGATGGGGAGTACACTGATCATTTTCATTATGCACTTGTCAGGATTTTCATCTTACATTCCTCAACGCCTTACATCTCCATCTTTTTAGCCTAAGGATAGGATTTCATCCTTTTTTGGCTTCCCTACACCTTACATCCCCTTTTGTTTTTCATCCTTTTTTCTTGTTTTTTTTAATACGTGCATAATTTTCTCATGTGTACTCCCTAGGCTTTGAGTATATGGCATGTTCATTTATTTTGCCTAGGGATAGTATTTTCAGGTTCCATACACGATTGGGGAGAAGGTTATTCCAGGTTTATTAAGTTTTTCTACTCGAGTTCATGCCACTGGAGGGGAGGTGCGAATTTATGTGCAGTCGCGCTCGAGCGGTAAGATCTTATCGCCCGAGCGCAACTACACTGGAATTTAAGTCATAGTAGAGGTGTTCGTGCTTGAGCGGTAAAATATTGCAGCTCGGTCGAAAACTTCGCCCTTTTCATTCTATTTTTTTGGGATAATAATTAAAAATTGTAACGTCCCGAAAAAATTGAAGGTCCAAATGCATGCAAGTTATTAAATTTCTATTGTATTTTATTAAATTGTTTTAAAGCATTAAATGCATGTTTATTTTATTAATTTGTGTTTAATTATTTTATGCATTTTATGCATAATTTTTGCATGATATGATTTATTTCATGATATTTTAAAAGTTCATTCATTAGGATTTTTAAGTTGCATTTCGCGCTCGAACGAGGAACAGAGACCGAAGAATTATCAGAAAAATTATTTTTATTACATGATTAATTTTTATTAATTAATATAGGATGTTTTAAATGTATTTTTCAAGAAATGGGATTTTTTGGGTATTTTTACCCGCCAGAGCATATTTTTCAGCAGTACGCAAATTTTATCGAATCGAGAGACTTTTTGAGGGTTCGGCTAATATTTTTAAGAACTCACCAAAACGTAATATTTTTCAGGAATGCGTGTCGACTAAATGGGCCTACTTTTAGGCTTATTGGGCTTAAAACTTTTTTAAACTTTTAATTAAGCAATTTAAGGCCCATTAATTATTTGTTATCTATTTAAATAATGCTAAAAACTCCACTAAACCTAATTACCATTCATTAGCCAACACCTTACCCTTTCCCTATCATATTCCCACCGTTTTCAGCACCCCATAGCAGCAAGGCTTCAGTTTTTGCATCTTTTTGCAAGAGAAAATTCCCCAGCGCTCTCTCGACGTTCGATCTTCGATCTTCTCGCGCAAATACATCAAAGGCACGCTTGTATTCTCCTTTTTGTATCATTCACGCCATGATTATGTAAAAATGTGTGTAAGTGCATGGAAATCTCTCGATCTAGCATTGGTGCACGTTTTGTTGAAGGTTTGGCATGAAATTTCATTCTTTTTGGTTGCATGCTCACGGTTTTTTGTTTTTAAGGCATCTCACATTTCTTCTTATGTTTTGCAAAGGGCTGCCATATTCTTCTTGAGAAGGGGCTGTGTCAAGGGGGTCTAGTGCTGTAATTATTGCTGGAGTCGCGATCTGTTTTTTTTTTTTTTGGTGTGAAAGGCCAATGGTTTGGTTGCTTAGGGTCACGTTTTTGGTAGGGATTGGGTGAGAGGCTGAACCAGTAGTGCAAGGGCTGAACCAAGCCTTGGACCAGTCCCTGATGGGTCTAAGACACGGTTTAGAGAGGCTTGACCGCTGCTGTAACCGTCCTCAAGGCCGTTTGATCGAGTGCAAGTGCGAGGGGCTAGGACGTGGGTGTTGGGTTGTGTTGTTTCTCGGCTCTCAGCAAGTTGGAGCCTGCATGTAGCTGGTTCCATGAGTTTATTGGGTCCAGCAGGGTCCTAGGGCGTGTTTAGGCATGATATAAGTTTGGAAAAATTCGGGTAAGTTTCGAGTAGATTCAGGTTAAAACCGTGATCCCGGTTCAAGTTTTAAAACGAATCGGTTAAGTTATGGAATGGGCCCGAGTTTACGTCTATGAATGCTTATAAAAATGTTTTGGGATATTTTAAGGAGTTTGGTAAGCTTCGGGTATATTTTAGAGGTCCAGGTACAAAATTGTAATTTTTGGGTTTCCAGGGGCAAAATGGTCATTTTGTACCCGGGGTGAGATTTTTGTCTTGCCAGCGCTTTGAGCACAAATTTATGATATTTTAAATGTTTATGCATCATGTTTATGATTTTTATGAAATTATGATAAATACGGTGCATGCTTGATTTTAAGGAAAAAGTTACGTATATGTATATTTTTATTAAGTGGTGAATATGATGATATTTTTGAAGGATGAGAATTGGTTGTGACTGACGAAGTATATGTATACGATGACATGAGATATGATGAGCTGAGGCCAAGGATCAGTGGACAGGTAATGCTGTCGCTGATTTCTCGCCGCCCGGTACCGTGGTTGTACATAGATGGATCCATCGATAGAGCTGATATGAAAGTCACAACTAATGAACTGAATTCAATTAAAAAGAAAATGTATACTTATATAATGACATAAGATGACATGTTTTGACACGTTATGATTTTACACGACACATTTATGTTATGCTTTTAAGTACATGAAATATATATTAAGTACGATATTTTTCACTCCTGTGTGCCATATATATGTACTTGTTATTCCTGGTACAGGTATGTTGAGTCTTTAGACTAACTAGACGTGTGTGATGCAGGTGAGCTTGATGCTAAGGATACTGGAGGTGCCGAACTTGGAGTAGGCAGCCCTAATGCGGTGACACGACCCGAGGACCGTACGTTTTTCCGCATTTGATTTATGAGTTTTTGAGAGGAGTTAAACATTTTTATACGTTCATGGTTGTTGCGTGTTTTCTTGATTGCTCGCAAGTGAGCGATGTCTAGTTATAGTAAAATGTATTTTTTAGTACAAGTGTCGATCCCACGAAGAGTGTGTATATAAACGTATATCAGTTCTTGTGATTAAAATAGTCTTGACTTTATTTAGAATAATCAATTAAAAGATTTGTTTGCAAGAATAACTAAATTGAGAATGGATTTAAATGTAACTCCAAATTATAGCAAATAACAATAGAATAAAAGATCTAGAGATCCGATTTCACTCAACCGTCCACCATGTGTACTTTCTTGTAGCTATGTTATAAAAATCCTTCTTATTCATTAGCCAAGAATCATATAATTATCTACTCCCTCTCCCCAGTGTATCTAGTTATCTAAAAACGGATTGCGACGTCCCTATCAACAATCTACAATTAAATAACATATCAAGCACTAGATTCTCTATGGGCTTCAATAACATTATAGGCCCTCCCGGACTCTATAAATACCATTGATTTATTTTTCCCTTTTCTTGTTTATAACTTCCTCTTCCGAGTGATAAATTGTAAACATATAAATCATTCAAATTATGGCCAATAAATTGAAAGCATTAAGATTAGAACAATACAAATGAATAACATGAAGAATTTAAATAGCTTAGTTCATAAATTCTAACACATGGTTTCTAGTTTTTATCCATCTTTCCTCTAAAAATAAAAATTAGTTCATAACAACAGAAGCAAAACAACAAAACATGGTTCTAAAACAAGACATATCAAATGAAAAATAAAAGAAATAAGAACTTAGAACAAAAGTTTGAAGTGCTGATTCCGTCCCCGGAGTTGTACAAAAGATTTCCCCAAAAACTTGATGAACTTGGGTCTTGAATCTTCTAGCAGCAGCCTCCACTCTTTCTTTGGCTCCCCAATACCCTAGATGATAAGTAAATAATGTATTTTATAGTCCCTTACAAGCCCCAATTCGCAGCACACCAAAATCTTAGACTTCCATGCGCAGCACACCATAATACAAATTTTCCGGATTCTGTCATGCAAGGACCGCGGGTGCGATATATTTTCTAGCAAAGGTGCGGTGCAGCTGCTGGTGTGTGAGCGCGGGTGCGGTGTAATATTTTGTGCGGGTTCGGTGCAGCTGTTGGTGTGTTGGCGCGGGTACGGTGCAATATTTTGTGCGGATGCGGTGCAGCTACTGTCTTTTTGATATTTTGCACTTTCCAATTCAGCATTTTAATGCTCCAAACTCTCATCCTAAGATTTCAAACTACAACAACAAAAACAACAACAAATCGCAAAAAACCTGCCCAAAAATCACAAAATTTCAAGTTAAATACAAGTAATAAAAGTGCAATAAATTGCACTTATCAAACTCCCCCAATCTTAGGATTTTGCTAGTCCCGAGCAAAACAAAACAACACAAACAAACAAACAACTCATGAAATATTTTTAAAAGAACTTGGCCTCAAGATAATTTAACTAACTCTTCATGCATTCATTATTCAATATATGACAAGTCAAATCAACACATTTTTCATCCGGATATAATCATGCAATTGGTTAATTTTCTAAACTTCTTATCTCTTAAACTCATGTTTCAAAACATTCTCAATCGATTTATATTTTTACAAACACAAATCAAAAAGTCTTTTTCGGTAAAAATTGGGTTCAAAGTAAAATTCATTCAAGAAAGGAGTACCCAATAAATATTTGATGCAATGAGGTGTGTGTAAAGTTGATTAAGATTCATTCTCAATGTAAGTGTTTATCGATTGTCCATAGGCTTGATCCTCCCAAACCCACTCCACTAGTATATTGGACAACTATGACTTGGTCAATAGGATTTGCAATGCTTGTAATGTTAGGCCTTGGCTCATGACTATCAATGAAGATTAGGAATTCAAATAAGGGAGTAAGTTGAATTTGTATCTCTTTTGCATACTCCACTTTTTCTTTTATCTCAATTTTTTTTCCCCAAGTTCTTCAATCAAACATCATTCATTTTTCTTTTCTTTCGTAGTAGAATTTCAATTTATTTTATTCGTTGAATTCTTACTCCCTTGAGAATGTAGGAAATTAATGTATAAGATATTCAAATGGGTGGTAAATGTGGGATATTTGAAAGGATATCGAATGGGGGTCTTTTACACATATTCACGTGTGCCATTCGAATTCATATAAGCTACAAAGAGGTGAAAAATGTTAATTTATTTTTATTTGGTGGCTCGAAAGGCTCAACCGATAAAAAAATCACCTAAATCATTCCTAAATCATAGTTTGTCCGTATTTCGCCTCGAGTGTTGTTTGGATAGTTCTAGACAAAATCTCAATTCACCAACACAAAGTAGAATCTAATCATCGTGAAAAATGGTGTTTCAATGCATCAACCAAATACATATAAATTCAAAAGAAAAGTGCTTGGCTTCCAAGAAATTACAAGAACACAATTATTTTCTTATAGGCTCAAGAGGGCTTCAAATGAATATTTATGAACAATATACGCAGGCCCAAAAATAAAATCAAAAATTGCCTCAATCATATATGTGTTTGCAAAAACTTCTTTCAATGTCAAATGAAAATTACAGAGTTGTTAAGAAATTATAAGTCTCAAACTTACCAAATCTCATGATTGTTCTCTAAATCTTTCAAATTGATTGATGAACAGAATGAAATGCATGACCTTTCTTCTCAACACACAAATTTTGTTCATCATTGGCCATTTTTTAAAAAAAAATTCATGACTATGACACTATTAACTCACAAGCAAATAAAACACTCAAATAAACTAAATAAATGAATTAAAATAAAAAACATCTCCCCCAAACTAAAATATTTGCATCGTCCTCGATGTAAATGATCATGAAAGACAGAAGAATACACATACCTCGGGCAACGACCGTCAGTGGTCATTGTCATCCTCATCATCTGCGTCTTTGGTTGGTGGGTGGAACTCAGGCGGGTAGTATGCGGGCGGCCACTGTGGAGGTTGTGGAAATGGATTACCAGATGCAGAAGCTGATGGAAATTGTTGAGCCAAGACAGACGTGAAATATATCATATAGCCCGTATTGGTCCTAAACCGAAACTCATCCATGTCTTGGCGTTGTTAGCGCATCTCTTCTTCGAAACTGGTTAATCGATCTCGCACATTTCTTTGTTGTGGTTGTGGTTGTGGGGCCGGAGCATGGACACGTCTTTCTGCAGCTCTTCTGTTGAATTCTCTCTGAGCTCGACGTGCTTCATGTTGTTCAGCTAGCAGTGACCTATGTGGTTGAATTACAACAATGGCATTTTTTTGTTTTAACAACTCTTCATTTGCTGCCCAAGTCACTCCCGCGTTCTGGCATAGGATAAGATAGGGGTGGAGGAGTCTGCTTGGAGAGTTGCCTTTTGTATAGTCTAACATCGAGTTCTGAAGAAATTGACCTAAGTCAATTGTCTTTCCTGTCATGATACAAAAAGTCAGGATTGC
This sequence comes from Primulina tabacum, assembly GCF_025594145.1. Lineage (NCBI taxonomy): Eukaryota > Viridiplantae > Streptophyta > Magnoliopsida > Lamiales > Gesneriaceae > Primulina > Primulina tabacum. Next base: position 20,507,005 of record NC_134565.1, read on the forward strand.
CCTCTCCTTGATGACGGTGGTAGTATGGTCAGTAGGATTAATCCTATCCGAAATTAAGGAATACCAATCTTTGGCAACATCTCTCAGATCTGATTTGGCTAGGCTTAAATGCACATCTTCTCTCATTCGCAACTCCGCTCCCTCAATACATATAGTCTGAAGAATATTATTATAATCAACGTCCTCTGTCTGATATTCTTCGTATTCATCATTCATGACTAGAGGGATACCATATATAGTGTTGATTGTATGAGCATCAAAAGCTACCATCTTTCCTCTCACCAAAACTTTCAAATGATCATGCTTAACCTTAAGGTTAGCATAAAATTATCGTACCAAGGAAATGACCGCATTCTGTGGTTGCTTGCCAAAATCCTCCCAATGTCTAGCGGTAAGCATTAATCCGATTTCGGTTCGGGTGAAGCTCAGGTCAAATCCCCTCTCTTTCACAATGCTCTTGTTCAATATTTTACCATAATTTTCCTCCGCCTTTTCGTCCCGAAACTTGTGTGTATCATAATTCGCAGATGAGGATTCACCCATTGATTTTTTTTCTAGGAGGCATTTTATCAAACACTTTCAGAGCACAAACTTCCCCTTTTATCCAATTCACAAAACTTGATGATTCTTTGACTCCCCCTAACTTATTAATCGCAATAACTACACCTCAACAATTTACACACCAATCCAATCAACAAATATAAAAAATGTATTCCACTAAAATTTAATATTAATCTGACTTTTCTACCATAGCCAACACCATCAATAATTTCGAATTTTAAAGCAAATTTAATATGGATTTGCTCACCTTGAGTGTTGAAATGTGTCTTGGAAGAACAAAATCGAATCTTTAATCAATTCTAGGTGTAAAATTTTTGAGCCCCTTTTCAAACCCTAGGTAGTATTGGTGTTGATTTTGTGGAATGAAGATGGATATTGGATGAAATGGGTGAAGGTATGTATGTGTGGAGTGGGAAATGTGTGATTGGATAGAAAATGTGAGTGCGGAATGTGTTTTGTGAGAAAAAAATTTGAAGTGAAGGAGAAGGTGGGGAGAATTGTTCTTCCGTAATGTCCAGTTTCCGCCTGTTTTAGTTTATAAAATCATCGACCGCGGGTGTGGTCATAAATATAACGCGGGTGCGGTGTTGTTTTTGTAAATCCAGCGCAGGTGCACTCAATAAATTACCGCATGTGCGATCTTGATACTGGAAAATGAACGCGGGTGCACCGACAAATAGACCGCGGGTGCGCTTAGCCTACTGGAAATTTTAAGTTTTTAGATAGGAGACACCGCGGGTACGCTCATAATTCTACCGCAGGAGCGATGTAGCTTCTGTCAAACCAGCACGGGTGCGCTCAATGAAGTACCGCGGGTGCGGTCTTGCTACCAGAAAAATTTCTAATTTTTCTGTCTTCAACTCCCGCGGGTGCGGTAGATTTCCAGCGCGAGTGCATTCTTTGAAATTTTTTTCTCCTCTAATTTTTATTCCTGAAAAACACAATTGGGAGTCATAAGATTTGAGGAGATACAAGAACACACTAAACCAAGAATACACAATCAAAAATAAGAATATAAGAATAAAAGCAAAACTGAAAACTAAATTCGATAAAGAAACAAAAATTTGGGTTGCCTCCCAATAAGCGCTTGGTTTAATGTCGTTATCCCGACTACCACAAGTCTAAATCAAGTTGATCCGCCCAAAGGTATGTTGTCAACATGCCGTACTTCAGTCCCATAATAATGCTTGATCCGTTGTTCATTTACTTTAAACGTTCTTCCATCATTACACTTTAGCTCAATGGCTCCATATGGTTGGACTGATTCTATTGTGAAAGGCCCCCACCATCTTGATTTTAGCTTACCAGGAAATAGTTTGAGGCGTGAATTTAAAAACAGTACTTGTTGTCCGGGCTCGAAATTCCTGTGCAAGATATGGTTGTCGTGCCACTTCTTGGTCTTCTCCTTGTAGATCTTTGCGTTTTCATAAGCCTCATTTCTGAATTCCTCCATCTCATTCAATTGCAATAGCCGCTGCTCACCAGATGCTTCCATGTCAAAGTTGAGCTTTTTCACGGCCCAAAAAGCTCTGTGTTCCAATTCCAGTGGTAAGTGACAGGTCTTACCAAAGACCAACCTATAGGGTGACATTCCAATAAGTGTCTTGTATGGAGTTCGGTACGCCCATAAAGCATCATCCAGCTTCAATGCCCAATCCTTCCGATTTTTTTCACCATTTTCTCCAATATCTGCTTAAACTCCCGGTCGGATACTTCAACTTGTCGATTTTCTTGTGAGTGATATGCCAGGGTCACCTTATGCTTCACATCATATTTAGCCAAAAGTGAGTTAAAGATTTTATTACAAAAATGTGTACCTTCATCACTAATTAAGGCTCTTGGTGTCCCAAATCTTGTGAAGATGTTCCTGTGAACAAACTTAGCAACCACTCGAGCATCATTAGTATTGGTGGCAATTGCTTCCACCCATTTTGACACATAGTACACAGCAAGCAAAATATAAGATTGACCAAAAGAAAATGGGAATGGTCCCATGAAGTCAATACCCTGAACATCAAAAAGTTCCACTTCCAAAATATTGGTCAATGGAAACTCATGGCGTCTAGAAATATTGCCAACCCTTTGGCATCTATCACATGACTTGGCTAATGTATAACTATCTTTGAAAAAATTAGGCCAATAAAACCAGACTGTAATACCTTTGCTGCTGTTCTTGATGCTCCAAAGTGGCCACCATATGGTGAAGAGTGGCATTGTTCAAGAATAACTTTCACTTTTTCCTCCACTACGCATCTTCTATTCATCTGATCAGCACATCTCTTGAAGACGTATGGATCATCCCATACGTAAAACTTTGCATCGTGAAAGAATTTCTTCTTTTGATGATAAGTCAAATCTGGAGGGAGAGTACCACAAGACTATAAGTTAGCTATATTAGCAAACCATAGGAGTATAGAATTTACCTCAAACATCTGTTCATCTGGAAATGCTTCTTTTATGGTTCCTTCATCTTTTTTATCTTCAAGTTCGAGCCGTGAAAAGTGGTCGGCAACTTGATTTTCACACCCCTTCCTATCCTTTACTTCAAAATCAAACTCTTGAAGCAATAAAATCCACCTTATCAGGCGGGGTTTTGCATCCTTCTTAGCAAATAGGCATCGAATAGCTGCATGGTCAGTGAAAACAGTAACCTTTTTGCCAACCAAGTAGGGTCTAAACTTGTCAAATGTAAACACTACTGCTAGCATATCCTTTTCAGTAGTTGTGTAATTTTGCTCTGCAGCATCCATGGTTCGACTTGCATAGTAGATTGAACTAAAAAATTTATCACGCCTTTGGCCCAACACCACGCCTACTGCATAATCACTAGCATTGCACATCAACTCGAAGGATTCCTTCCAATTTGGCACTATCATGATTGGTGCTATCACCAATGCCTTCTTGATTTTCTCAAATGCCTGCAGACATCATCATAAAAAATAAATGTGGATTCTTTTTCAAGCAAATTACACAAAGGTTTAGTAATCTTAGAAAAATCTTTGATAGATCTACGATAAAACCCGGTGTGTCCTAAGAAACTCCTTATCCCTTTGATGTTCTTTGGTGGTGGAAGCTTTTCAATTGCAACCACTTTGGCTCTGTCTACATCTAATCCCTTAGAAAACACTTTATGTCCAAGAACAATACCCTCTTGGACCATAAAATGACACTTCTCCCAATTAAGAACTAAGTTCTTTTCTTGACATCTCTGCAAAACGAGAGAAATGTTATGTAAACAGTGATCAAATGAAGAGCCAAATACCGAGAAATCATCCATGAATACTTCCATGATGTCTTCCACCATGTCTGCAAATATGGCCATCATACACCTCTGAAAAGTAGCAGGTGCATTGCGTAGCCCAAAAGGCATCCTCCTAAAAGCAATCGTGCCATAGGGGCACGTGAATGTTGTCTTCTCTTGATCCTCCGGTGCTATAGCAATCTGGTTATAACCTGAATAACCATCTAAAAAACAGTAGTGACAATAACCAACAAGTCTATCAAGCATTTGATCAATAAAAGGTAATGGAAAATGATCTTTACGTGTGGCATTGTTCAACTTCCTATAATCAATACATACTCGCCATCCAGTCACGGTACGAGTAGATATTAATTCATCATTTTCATTCTTTACCACAGTCATTCCACCCTTTTTAGGCACTACTTGCACATGATACACCCAACTGCCGTCAGAAATAGCATATATAACTCCAGCATTTAACAATTTCAACACTTCATTTTTCACTACCTCCTTCATGGCTGGATTTAGCCTCCTCTGATGATCCACATAAGGAGTGTATGACTCCTCCATTAAAATCCTATGCATGCATATGGTGGGACTAATCCCCTTGATATCATAAATCGACCACCCAAATGCAGTTTTAAATTTTCTCAACACTCTCAACAATTTCTCTTTTTCATCTAAAGTAAGAGAGGAAGAGATAATTACAGAATATGTCGACTTCTCACCCAAGAAAGCATAGCAAAGATGGCTTGGCAATTCCTTCAAAACATGGGATGAAGGTATTATCTCTGCACAGTTTTCTTCTTCCAAATTTTCCAGTGCAGCTTCCTTCACCTTTGGCAACTCCTCAAGAGATAAAAGTTGCTCTCTCAATTCTCAATCATCATCATCTACTCTACCGAAAGTACTAGAAAGGCATCTTTCTAATGGATCTTCTACTGTATGACCTATACAAATCTCAGCAACACAAGAGTCAATTATATCAATGCTTTTACAAGTACTCACCTCGTCGTTACCTTTAATAGCCTTATAGATGTTGAATATCACAGCTTGCCCACCAACTCTCAAGGTGAGTTCTCTTTTGTGTACATCTATCAATGCTTTTCCATTGGCTAAGAAGGGTCATCCAAAAATCAATGGAGCATCTTGATTTTCCTCCATATCAAGTATTTCAAAATCAGTAGGGAAGATAAACTTGTCAGCATTTACCAAAACATCTTCAACAATTTCACGAGGATAGGTGAGTGACATATCTGCAAGTTGCAAAGTTATAGTGGTTGGTTTTACCTCCCCAAGCTCCAAGTCCCTATAAATAGAAAATGGCATAAGATTAATACTTGCTCCAAGATCACATAAAGCTTTATTAACATGAGTATCAACAATAATGCAAGGAATAGTAAAACTCCCTGGATCTTTTAGTTTTTGTGGTAACTTCTTTTGGAGAATGGCACTACACTCTTCGGTCAACTTCACTGTCTCGAACTCCTGCAACTTTCTCTTCTTTGACATCACATCTTTGATGAACTTTGCATAATTTGCATTTGCTCCAAAGCATCAGTAAATGGAATGTTGATGTGAATTTTCTTGAAAATCTCCAAAAATTTTGCAAATTGATCATCAATTATCTTTTTCCTAAATCTCTATGGGTATGGAAGAGACGGTTTCAGTATAGGAATCCGTTCAACTTCAGTTTCAATCCAAGATTCCTCAACCTTGTTATCCTTTCCATTTTCACACTCATCCTCTTCAACTCTCTTCTCATTTTCCTCATTCTCTTTGGATTTTTCAGCCTCAAGTTCTCTTCCACTTCTCAAAGTTACAGCTTTGCATTGCTCTTTTGGATTCACTTCGGTATTACTTGGGATTTGACCTCTATTTTGATCTCTCAATGCATTTGCCAATTGTCCAATCTGTGTTTCCAATTATTTCATTGTGGCACCCATATTTCCCATGTTATTTTCCATGCCATTAAGAAGAGATTCAGTCCTAGCCATCATTTTACTAGATTTAGCAACAAATGTATCAACTAGATCTTCAAGTGAAGGCTTTCCTTCCCCCTTCGATGTATTGAACCACGGTGGAGGAATCAACACATTCTTATTATTAGCATATGAAAAATTCTCAAAATTTCTCAAACCAGGATGATAAGTGTTAGGGGGAGGGTTACCTCGATATCCTCCGTAGCCACCAAAATTCCTATTGTTGATATAATGAGCCTCATCAGGAATATGTGGTTCTTCAATAAAAACTGATGCATTTTAAACCTCTGCTGTACTAGACTTATTCATAGCTGCAATTTGAGTTGTTAAAACTGAAACTTGTGCGGTGAGTGATGTAATAGGATCTATGACATAAATTCCAGCTGTCTTTTTACTCTTGACCTCTCAGACAGCCACTGGTAACTTTTAATGGTCATTTGTTCAAGCAAATCATATGCTTGATCAGGTGATTTGGCAAATATCGTGCCACCAGCTGCTGCATCCACAGTGCCTCTTGTTTGTCCATTCAAACCATTATAAAACAATTCAATCTGTACCCAATCTTCAAAACCATGATTTGGACACCTCCTCAAAAAATCCTTGTATCGTTCCCATTCCTCATATAATTGCTCAAACTCAGTCTGCCTAAAAGTACTTATCTCAATCTTAAACTGTGCAGACTTCACAGGTGGAAAATATTTAGCAAGGAACTTGGTTGCCAACTCCTGCCATGTAGTGATACTCCCCAAAAGAAGTAATTGGAGCCATCCTCTTTCTTGGTCCCTAATAGAAAAAGTAAACAAGCGCAATCGAATTATATCATCAGAAACACCATTTATTTTTACCGTGTCAATGATTTCAAGGAATGTTCTGAGATGTAGATGAGGATTTGCAGTAGCGGCTCCCGCAAACTGGTTCTGTTGACCATGTTTATCAATGCGGGCTTGAGTTCAAATTTTTTTGCATTAATAGTCCCTCGTGCTATGCCCGAATAATGAGCAATTAGTACCGGCCTAAAATGATCTATGATGGGTATTGTAGGGGGTGGATTTTCATTATCTCCGTTGTCAGCCATTGCTTGAATCTCTTCTCTTCTCGCCTTTCTTAATCTTCTTGCGGTTCTTTCGATCTCAGGATCAAAGGTAAGCAAGTCAAGATTTTACTATCTTCGCATGCACTGTCAAAAAAAGTTAAGAAACAAATCAATGTTTAATGTAATAAAATAAAAACAGCTCTAAATTAAAATTTATACTAATTGATAACAATACTAAAATAAATTTAAAATAAACACTCCCCGGCAACGGCGCCAAAAACTTGTTGCGTGTTTTCTTGATTGCTCGCAAGTGAACGACATCAAGTTATAGTAAAATGTATTTTTGAGTACAAGTGTCGATCCCACGAAGAGTGTGTATATAAACGTATATCAGTTCTTGTGATTAAAATAATCTTGACTTTATTTAGAATAATCAATTAAAAGATTTGTTTGCAAGAATAACTAAATTGAGAATGGATTTAAATGTAACTCCAAATTATAGCAAATAACAATAGAATAAAAGATCTAGATGTCAGATTTCACTCAATCGTCCACCATGTGTACTTTCTTGTAGCAATGTTATAAAATTCCTTCTTATTCATTAGCCAAGAATCATATAATTATTTACTCTCTCTCCCGAGTGTATCTAGTTATCAAAAAATGGATTGCGACGTCCCCATCAACAATATACAATTAAATAACATATCAAGCACTAGATTTTCTATGGGCTTCAATAGCATTATAGGCCCTCCCGAACTCTATAAATACCATTGATGTATTTTTCTCCTTTCTTGTTTATAACTTCCTCTTCCGAGTGATAAATTGTAAAAATATAAATCATTCAAATTATGGCCAATAAATTGAAAGCATTAAGATTAGAACAATAAAAATGAATAATATGAAGAATTTAAATAGCTTAGTTCATAAATTCTAACGCATGGTTTCAGTTTTGTTCCATCTTTCCTCTAGAAATAAAAATTAGTTCATAACAACACAAGCAAAACAACAAAACATGGTTCTAAAACAAGACATATCAAATGAAAAATAAAAGAAAGAAGAACTTAGAACAAGAGTTTGAAGTGTTGATTCCATCCCCAGAGTTGTACAAAGATATCCCCAAAAACTTGATGAACTTGGGTCTTGAATCTTCTAGCAGCAGTCTCCACTCTTTCTTTAGCTCCCCAATACCCTATGTAGCACCCGTAAATCAGTAGACGTATAAGCCATGCATAATTCTAGATTTTTAAATTTAATTGACTTCATTGCATAATTATTTTAAATCCATTTATTTGAAGTTAATTATTCATTATTTCAGTTCAGTAGTTTGATTTTTAGCATTTCAGTTATTTCAGTGAGGCCGGACCGGAGTCGGAGTTTTGAGGTAGAATTTAAGATTCGAGAAATATTTCCAGAAGTTAAGTTAGCTAGCAAGTAAGTTCATTTAAGTTAGTAAGGGAGGTTTGAGGATTTAATTTAATTATTTGAGGTTATTAAGAAATGAACTCATTTAAGTTATTAAATTAAGGGGTTAGCTCACTAAATTATTTAAAGGATTAGTAAGGCTTTCAAGGATTATTAGTTGACTAGATAACCAATACTTCCCACTCATTTTATTAGCATGATTTCGGCCCCTTGGATTTATTAAGCAATTCATTCCAACTCATCAACTTTGACCAATTCTTTGCATGTAATTAGTAGGATAATTCTATGATTTTTGGGAGCACAATTTAATTAAATAAATGGACATATCCTAGACTAGAAAATAAGAAAAATCGGCCACTACCTCCTAGAAGCATCCACCAACTCATTTGATATCAAACCATAATTCAAAATTCAAAAATGAGAAGACTTGGTCTTGATTCTTTCCTTATATCTTGCACCCACTTCCCTCACCCTCCTAACCATCATTCCCCCTCCCTTAGTCACGAAATTCAGAGTGTTTTTGAGAGAGGAAAACCGTGGGAATTCAGTAGGAAGCAAGGGAGAAAAATCGAGAGCAAGAAAGGTAGACAAGAAGCGCTCCATCTCCTCCGTGCCGCGTCGTCGTCGTTTCGTTCGTTTTCTTTCGAAACGAAACCAGGCATGTCTAGATTTCTTTCAAACCTCAATCAAGTCATATTATCATTTATTTTTCAGTACATGATCATGTTTATTCAAGCAAAAACCGAGATACATGTCAAAACATTTTGGAACAACACATGCAGAATTTTCGTTTTTCCTTGGCAAGCTTCACGTTTTTCTTGGTTTGTGAGTTTCAGGTGATTGGTTCGATTCCAGGCTCCCAAGGCGACTCCTAGACACGTAATAGGATGCATTAGGACCATTTTGGTCCATTCAAACCAGCCCCATGCTTGCTGGAAATTCAGAATGACAGCAAGTTCCCATAGGCGCAGATTTGTGTTTCGAAATTTCAGTTTTGTGTCAAGGGTTGTGGATCTGATCTTGGCTGCCCCAAGGGCCTATAGCCATGGTTGGATCACTCCCCTAGCAATTCTAAGACGTGACTAAGTTGCCCTTTTGGTGGCTTGGTCCATGGCTCATCGTTTTTTAAATAATCAACAAGAACAGCCCCTTTCCCCATTCGGCCCCTTCCATTTTTCAGCATATGGTTTCGTTTCTTTTGTTGCTTGGTATGGATCTTGGTTGGCCTATGGCCCTTAGCCACGGTTCATATCATGCTCCTAGATGTCTAGATCGTGCCATGGTCAATCAAATGGCCATTGGAATGACACGAGACATCGATCATAGCATAAACACTACACACGCATGCACGTTGCTCTCGGTTGGACCCTTCGGTTGAGTTTTGGTATGATGCGGATTGTGGCTGGCCTAGGGCCCTTAGCCATGGTTCAAATCATTCCTTGGGATGTTGGTAAGAGTCTCTGGTCGGTGGTTCACGCCCCTAATGGCCGATAGTCTCGAAACCAACGCAAGTCTTGTAGTTGCGCAGCTGCTGGAAATTACAGCAAGTTGCTGTGTCGTTTAGAAGGCTCGTTTGAGTTCTTGGTTGGCTTTTAGCCCATGGCCTTGGACTGGACAGTGTCTCATTGAGTTGGGAAGGTCATGTTTTTGACCGTTTGTCATTCGGATCATTTTTGAGGTCGTACGAGAAGTTACGGTGCAATGTGCCAAATTGACTCTCGAAAGAGCGTTTCGTGTTTTGGCCTCCATTCCACCTAGATTTCGACCCTATCATTTTAGGAGCATTATTTTATGATTTTTCAGCGTATTTTAATCATGACTATACGTTGATTTGGTGTCGGTTCAGGTTGGCTCGGAGTCATGATTAAATGCGAAGTCATTAGGCATCATAGTCGCATCTTTTAAACGTAAATTGCATAGTTGGTCAAGTTTAAGCTATTGCATATTTTTCATAGCCCAGTTAGGTTGCACCGAGCCTGGGGACGATCCAATCCAATCCAGTTGGTAAAATTACAGGAATTTTCATTACGCCAGTTAATTATTTTACGTGCATTAAATAGAAAATGATTAATTTTGAGATTTATGCGATATGGCTTGTGGTTCATTCACTATGTGGGAGTGTTATGTTATACGGTCGCCAGTGACCGATCAGTTCAGTATGGTACCACCCGGTCGCCAGTGACCGGCCAGGTCAGTTCAGTTTCAGCCTCCCCGGTAGCCAGTTACCGATCAGTTCAGCTTAGTGCAGTGGCCACAAGCGTAAAACATAATCTCAACAGAAAATTTTATCAGTTATTTCAGTACAGGCTCCAAGGAGTAGACATTTTTACTGTGATTATCAGTTCATTTATGCACGTATTATAATTGCTCAGTACAGATTATTTTCAGTATGCCTCAAGACAGGATATGTTAACTCATGCATATTTTAAATTCAGATTTTTACTCGTTAGATGCGATTTATGCATGCTGAGTCTTTAGGCTCACTAGACTTGATTGTTGTAGGTACTGATGAGGCCAGGGCCGAGGGCGGGGACTAGTGAGCCAGCTTGGGTCGGCAGTAGTGGCACCCGAGGACCTCAGTGCAGCAGTTGTTATTTTATTCCGCAAACAATTTTTATCAGTCGTTGGATAATTTTTAAATTGTTATTGTTGGCAAAACTTTATTTTCTTCCGCTGCTATTATTTTAAACATTGAACTTGATTCCCCAGTGATTTTATGAATGAGGCCATTTAAGTTCTTTTAAAAAGAAAATTTTTAATTTTTCCGCAAATTTCAAGAAATGAGTTTTAGGCCCCTTTACACCCTAGATGGTAAGTAAATGATGTATTTTATTGTCCCTGACAAGCCCCACTTTGCAGCACGCCAAAATCTTGGACTTCCATGCGCAGCACACCAAAATACAGATTTTTTGGATTCTGTCATGCAAGGACCGCAGGTGCAATATATTTTCTAGCACAGTGCGGTGCAGCTTCTAGTGTGTGAGCGCGGGTGCGGTGTAATATTTTGTGGGTGCGGTGCAGCTACTGTCTTTTTGATATTTTGCACTTTCCAATTCAACATTTTAATCCTCCAAACTCTCATCCTAAGCTTCCAAACTACAACAACAAAAATATCAAAAAATCGCATAAAACCTGCTAAAGAATCACAAAATTCCAAGTTAAATACAAGTAATAAAAGTACAATAAATTGCACTTATCAATGATATTACGATTTTTACTCGTTTATGTTTACGTTTGATCTTGGATGATGATAGTTATTTCAAACTGCGCTATTTTTATTGTCAATTAAATACGATTATTTTAAATATTATTTTCTAAATACGAGCTTTTAAAAATGTATATATATTTCCGCACTTTTTAAAATAGTTGACATTACAAAAATAATAAAATAACCATAAAAAGTTATTATTTTTTCCTTAAATAATACTAGCTATAACGAAAAAAAACAACCAACATCTAGATTAAAGACTCAACTCAGTAAAATAAAAATTAGAAATGAGTAGGAAGGGAAAGAAATTACTTCTCAATTTATAGTCGAGAGCTAGACTGTAGGTTCCTCTCAGCTCTGACTATTTTGGAATCGAGCGACTCCAATTTGTGGCTCGACTGTGCCACCCAAATAATGCTTCATTCGTTGAGCATTGACTTTGAACGACTCATTTTTTTCCATCTTTCAAAGTTATTTCTCCCGAGGGGAGACGAAGAAGGGCATAGCAATCGACGAAATGCTTCAGGGAGTTGAAAATAAGCATAGATCCGGAGATTCCCGAATAGGGCAATCTTTCGAATTGCGGCTGAATCCATGGGCTGGAAAGATACAACCTGGCGAACTAAAACATCTTAGTAGCCAGAGGAAAAGAAAGCAAAAGCAATTCTCGTAGTAGCGGCGAGCGAAATGGGAGCAGCCTAAACCGTGAAAACGGGGTTGTGGGAGAGCAATACAAGCATCGTGCTGCTAGGCGAACACCTTGGTGATCATGTATGGGCCCGTCCATTTTGACTTGAGCTTGCCAGGAAATAAGCGCAGTTTGGAGTTGTACAGTATCAATGCTTAGCCTTCTTTGAATTCCTCGGTGTAATGCGCTTGTCGTATGCTTGATTTTTGCGCTCCTTGTAGGTCAAAGCCAAGTCATAGGCTTGACCTCGGAACTCTTCCAACTGGTCCAACTGCAGCAACCTGTGTTCATCGGCAAGGGCAAAATCAAGATTCAGTGCTTTTGGTGCCCAATATGCTCTATGTTCCAACTCAACAGGTAAATGACACTCTTTTCCAAAAAGTAATCTATACGGTGTCGTGCATATAGGTGTCTTAAAAACATTCCTATACGGCCAAAGCACGTCATTCAACCTTAATTACCAATCCTTTCGATTTATCCCCACAACCTTATCTAAAATCCTTTTAATATCGCGATTCGACACCTCAACTTGACCACTCGTTTGGGGGTGATAAGGAGTGGATATTTTATGAGTGACCCCATATTTGCCGAAAAGTTTTTCAAAACGTTTATTGCAATAAATGGGTGCCGCCATCACTAATGATCGCTCGTGGTGTTCCAAATCTATTGAAAATATTTTTCTTTAAAAAATTCTGCACCACTTGAGCGTCATTTGTGGCATATGATTCCGCCTTCATCCATTTGGAAACATAGTCAACCGTAACCAAAATATATTTTTTTTCAAAAGAGTTTGGAATCGGTCCCATAAAATCTAACATTAAAGACCTCACACTCGACACATATTATTTAAAGGCATCTCATGACCATTAGAAATATTACTTGTGTGTTGGCATCTATCACAAGAGAGGACAAATGAACGTGCTTCTTTAAATAGATTTGACCAATAAAAGCCACATTTGAGTACCTTGATGTCGTTCGCGTGGGTCCAAAATGACCACCTACCTCGCGGTCATGACAATGATTGAGAATTGATATCATCTTTTCTTCCGCCACACATCTCTGTATCATGGCATCTGCACAGATTTTGAACAAAAAAGATTCCTCCCAAAAATAATATTTCACGTCCAAACAGAATTTTTTTCTTTGATGAAATTTTAAAAATTTTCTTTTATTGGGTTGGGGTGGGGTGGGGTGGGGTGGGGGGTTAGCCTGTAACAAGAAAATTCGCAAAATCTGCAAACCATGGAAAATTTTTCACCACTAGCAGCTGTTCATCCGGAAACCAATCATCTATCTCCTCATTTTCACAATCTTTACTAACATGCTCTAGCTTAAAAAGATGATCAACTACTACATTCTCTACATCTTTTTTATCTTTTATTTCGAGGTCAAACTCTTGAAGAAGTAAAATCCTCCTAAGCAATCGTGGTTTTGTCTCTTTCTTAGCAAGCAGATATTTAAGGGAAGATTGGTCAGTAAACACAATGACTTTTCACAAAACAAGGTATGAATGGAACTTATCAAGGGCAAATACAACTGCAAGTAACTCTTTTTCAATGGTTGCATAATTTAATTGTTCTTCATCTAGAATCTTACTTGCATAGTATATAGTGTGAAATACCTTGTTCCGTCTTTGGCCTAGGACAACACCAACCAAACTATCACTAGCATCGCACATTACCTCAAAAGTCAGATCCCAATACGATGCCACCAACACAGGAGTAGTCACCAAGTGCTCCTTTGAGTTCTCATATGCCTGCAGACAATCAGAGTTAAAGTCAAATGGTACATCTTTCATGAGTAGGGACGTTAAATGCTTAGCAATTTTAGAAAAATCTCTAATGAAATGCCGGTAGAACCCGAAATATCCTAGAAAAATTCTAACTCCCTTTATTGAAGCCGGTGGTGGTAGGTTCTTGATGACTTCCACTTTAGCTTTGTCCAACTCAATCCCTTCTTCCAAAATCTTGTGCCCTAATAAATTTCCCTCTTGTACCATGAAGTGGCACTTCTCCCAGTTCAGCACCAAGTTCTTCTCCTCGCACCTCCTCAACATGGAGCTCAAATTCTGCAAACACTCATCAAACGTTGCACCAAAGATAGAAAAGTCATCCATAAATATTTCAAGAAAGGCTTCAATCATATCATGGAATATAGAAATCATGCAGCACTGAAACGTAGTAGGGGCATTACAAAGACCAAAAGACATACGTCGAAAAGCAAAATTGTCATATGGACAAGTGAAAGTGGTTTTCTCTTGGTCCTCAAGTGCAATAGTGATTTGATTATACCCCGAATACCCATATAGAAAACAATAAAACTCAAGCTCCGCTCGTCTCTCCAACATCTGATCAATAAAGGGGAGGGGAAAGTGGTTCTTACAGGTGGCATCATTCAACTTCCTATAATCAATACACACTCTCCACCCCGTAACCGTCCTAGTGGGAATAAATTCATTCTTTTCATTAGTGATCACTGTAATCCCACCTTTCTTCGGCACACATTGAACAGGACTTACCAACGCGCTATCTGAAATTGGATCGATAATACCTGCATTGAGAATTTTGATAGTTTCAGCCTTCACTACCTTTTGCATCTTTGGGTTGAGTCGTCTCTGAGGTTGCACGAGGGGTGAGGACTTCTCTTCCATCAAGATTTTGTGCATGCAGATTGATGGACTTATTCCCTTGATGTCCGCTACCTTCTAGGCAAATGCCTTTTTGTGCTCTTTGAGAACTTGCAGCAGTTTTACCTCCATAGCATCTGTCAAAGCAGCAGAAATAATGACAGGAAAATTTTTATTCTCACCTAGGTATACGTACTTTAGGTGTGGAGGCAATGGCTTGAGCTCAAGTGTTGGTGGTTCCTCAATGCTTGACTTCGGAGGAGGCAAGTCTTTTCGGTCTCCAAACTCCTCCAATCTCATCCTTATTGGCTTCCTCTATGGATGGTTGGCATTGAAGTATGCCACAATTTCCGCTCTTTCTTCGTCCAAGTCATCCTCCTTCAATTCAATAGTGAGAATCGCTTCCAATGGGTCCTTCATAGCATCCTCCACATAATTACATACAAGTAAATCCACAGCATCAATTCTAAAACTATCATCAGTGCGCAGTGTGTGCTATTAAGAGAATTAAAGACATCAAAAGTAATTTCTTCTTCTCTCACTCTCAATCTCAACTTTCCTTCTTGAACATCAATCAGGGCCTTGCCAGTGGCAAAGAAGGGTCTCCCCAAAATCAAAGACATCTCCATGTCGTCCTCCATGTCGAGTACTACAAAATCCACTGGGAATATGAACTTGTCAACTTTCACAAATACATCCTCTACGACTCCTCGAGGATATTTGATGGACATGTATGCTAGTTGTAAGGACATCCTTGTGGTCTTAGGCTCTCTCATTCCAAGTTTTCTGAATACAGATAAAGGCATAAGGTTAATACACGCACCAAGGTCACATAAAACTTTATGAAAAACAATATCACGAATACAGAGCAATTTTCAGTCAAGTTTATCGTCATGTGATCCTCCAACTTCCTCTTATTAGCTAAGATGTCTTTCAAAAATTTAGCATAGCTCGGCATTTGCATCAAAGCATCAGCAAAGGGAATATTAATGTGCAATTTCTTGAATACCTCTAAGAACTTATAGAATTGCGTATCCAATTTCGCTTTTTTCAACGCTGCAGGGAAAGTTGGGGTAATAACAATTTTAGATTGTGCAGTGGGTGTGGGTGTAGAGTAAGAAGACTTACCTTTGGACGTGTCATCCTTTTTCTCTCCTTGATCCCCTTTTTCTTTATAAGGTCCAGAAATTTAAATCACTTGGCCTGAATGCATGCAATCTATGGTTTTATTTTAAATTATGTGTCTAATTATTTTCATGCATTTTATGCATAATTATTGCATAATAGAAATTATTGCCATAAAATTTTAAAGGTTCATGCATTAGGGTTTCTAGATGATTTTCGAATTGAACGAGGAATGGAGACCGGGGAATTTTCACGAAAATTATTTTATTACATGATTAATTTTTATTAATTAATATAAGATATTTTTTTAGGTAATGGGCTTTGTTGGATATTTTTACCCGCCAGAGCATATTTTTCAGTGGTACGTATATTTTATCGTCCCCCCCCCCCCCCCCCCCCCCACGGACTTTTTGAGGGCTCAGCTATATTTTCAAGAACTTATTAAAACGAAATATTTTTCAGGAATATGTTTGGATTTGATGGGTCTAATTTTAAGCTTGTTGGGCTTAAAACCCTTTTTAAACTTTTAATTAGAAACTTAGGGCCCATTAGTTTATTTGTTAACAATTTAATTAATACCTAATTAACCCTAAACCTAATATTATTCACCCCACCAGCCGACACCCCTTCATTTCAGAGTTGTTCCCTCGGTTTTCAACATCTCCCCCAGCTGCAAGTCTCAGCCACTTCATTTACTTGAAAAAGAAATTCTTTCGGCACTAGTTCTTCGATCTCCTCGTGTCCATAACATCAAAGGCACGCACTGTATCATTTTTTTGCGCATCACACATGTTATATATGCTGATGAACATGTCATTGCATGAAATCTTTTGATCCAAAGCATGGCATGAAGTTTATTTCGATTTTGGTCTAACACATGCATTATTTGGTTTCACCTCTCACGTTTTTGGTGATCTGTGCAAGGGGCATGCTGTTGTGATTGGTAAGGGTCTGTAGGTATCGAGTTGCATGATCGATGGAAGCTACAAACCACGTAAAAGTTGATTGAACGAAAGGATTGTAGGATTCAGCGTGCGCGTGTGTATAGGGAGCAGATCGAGTGATTTCTAGTCGCGGCGGTGCATGGTTTGATCTTGGCTAAGGAACTGACCCACTTTGGTCCGTGACAGGTCCAGGATAGAGCCATGAGTCGCTGGTTTGGTAGCAGATCGAAGGGAGTAGGATGAGGAGTTGCTCGAAGGGTTGATCTTATGATCGGCGCAGCTAGGGGCTTGGGGGTTCAGAGTTTGTGCGAGGGTTTGGGCGTGTGTGGGGCTGCAATACTCGGTTATTTGGGACAAGTAGGATCTGCTCTAGGTCCTAGGTGACTTGGTTCTTGGCTGGTGCTAGCGGGTAGAGCCTAGGGGTGCTTGTGTTCGAGTTTGGTCCATCGAGGGTTTGGAAGGGAGTGTAGTGAATTTTCCAGCAACATTCAGGACTTGGCAGAGTGGTTTAAGAATCTAGTCTTGAGGTTTTTTGAGCTTTTTTAAGTGTTTTTAAGATGTGGTAAAAAGTTGGGAAAAGTTCGGTTAAGTTTCGAGTTGATTCGGATTAAAACCGGGACCCCGGTCCAAGTTTTAAAACGAATTGGTTAAGTTATAAATGGGCTCGATTTTACGTCTAAGAATGATTTTAAATATGTTTTGGGATGTTTTAAGGAGTTTGGTAAGCTTCAAGTCAATTTTAGAGGTCCATGGGTAAAACGGTAAATTTTGAGTTTCTAGGGGCAAAATTGTCATTTTGCACCCGGAGTGAGATTTTGGTCCTGGCAACGTCCGGAGTACTAATTTACCATATTTTAAATGTTTATGCATCATGATCACCATTTTTAAGATTTTATGAAAATATATGTTGCATGCTCGGATTTAAGGAAAATTGCATATGTGCATGATTTTTATAAGTGATTAAAATGATGATGTTTTGAATTATAGGAATTAGTTTTTACTATCGAAGTATATGTAAATGCATAAGACGTATATGTAAATGATGATAATGAGGCCTAGGCATAGTGGATGGGCAATCATGTCACTGATGTCCGACGGCCACTGGGTACCGCGGTTCTATGTAAGATGGATCCATCGTAAATGATGATGTACAATAGTCACCTCTAATGAACTGAATTCACCCAAGGAAATGATAACGATGAACGATGAATGATGAATGATAATTAACGATGAGCTGTTTTGACACGTCATGATTTTACACGACACGTTTATATTAAGCTTTTAAAGTTCATGAAAGGTATGTTTAGTATGGTATTTTTCACTGTTGTGTGTCATGTATATGTATTTGTTATTTCTGGTACAAGCGTGTGTGATGTAGTTGGGTTCGATATAGAGGGTATTGGAGGTGCTGAACTCTGAGTAGGCTGACCCGGTGGGCGACATGACCTGAGGACCTCATGTTTTTCCGCAAATTTACTATTTTATGATATTGAGAGGATATGAGTATTTTATACACTGTTGTTTTCACTGTTGAATGTTAGAATTTTTACTCGCTTATTTTCCGTGATATTTTATTGGTAATTACTTACGATTATTTTTAAATGATATTTTTAGTAGGACTGCATGCAAGCAATTTATTCAAATGATAAATTTCAAAATGTGAGCTTTATAAAAAATATATATATTTCCGCACTTTTAAACAAGTAGACGTTTCAGTTGGTATCAGAGCAAGGGTCCTGTATAGGGTTGTGCCGCAGCCAGCTTCTGCAGCTCAGTCTTCAAAACCTCAAGTTTGTAAGCTTTTATGTTTTAAACGTATTACATGATTTACTATTATCACCTGCATGTTTACATGATTTATTCTTTATGATGATCTACTGTACATGTTTAACTGCTTTTATGATTTAAGGGTTTACTATTTTAAAAAATAGATTAATTGCATGATGGGTTACGTTTATAAATTGAACTGTATTCATATCATGTCTCCCAGACGCGACCCCGGCGTTGACAGACAGAATAATATTCCAGGAGGTGGCAGAGGCCCTCCACCCCCACCACCGCCTTTGGATGCAGCTACCCGAGTTCTGGAGGATATGGCTAGGCTAGTAGAGTAGGTACAACAGGCTTCTAGGCCTCAGGTTGACGTTTTTGAGCAGTTCAGACGACTTAACCCGAAGGAATTCGGGGGCACAACAAATCCGTTCTTAACTGAAGGATGGATACGATCTCTGGAGCTGCACTTTGAGTATATTCATATGAGAGATGGCGACCAAGCCAGGTGCGCCATCTATATGTTGAGAGACGATGAGTCCCTTTGGTGGCAGGGAGCCACTCATTCTGTGGACTTGGCTACCCTTACATGGTCCAGGTTCAAGGAGTTGTTCTATGGGAAATAATTTCCAGCTGAAGTCAGGGGCCGCCTGACAAATGAGGTTATGAGTCTCCGCCAGGGGGACTCAAATGTGGCGGAGTTTATCCGCATGTTCGACAGGGGCTGCCATTTTGTGCCCATGATAGCGAGGGATGCCGATCAGAAGCTGTGGCACTTATTGGATGGATTGAGACCAACCCTCCGTCGGAATGTCATGCTCATGAGGCCGGTGAGTTACAATGAGGCCACCTCCTGCGCTTTTCATGCGGAGCAGGCTCTGCAGGATATAGATTTTACGATGCTGAGAAAACGGCATCAGACAAAGTCCAGTTTCCAGCCGCAGAAAAAGCAGTTTTCAGGGCCTCCGAGGCAGCAGGGGCAGCAAAAGCCCCAAGGTCAATTTAGGAGGCCCCAGCAGCAGAGACCTCCACAGGCGTCAGGGGAGCCTAAGCCAGATGACAGGCAGCCGTGCCCGCAGTACAGCAAGTTCCATGTCGGCAGATGCTTATGGGGACTTTCAGATGTTTCGTTTGTGGACATGAGGGCTACAAAGCAGCGGACTGCCCAAAGAACACAGGCCCCACTACTGGCCGGGCCTATGTGATACGTGCCGAGGAGGTCGATGCTGAGCCAGACTCGACACTAATTACTGGTAACCCTGTTGTTTAAGATAATTTACCGTTAAATTGCATGGGTTTTATGCTTATACGAGGATTTATTTTTGGGATCTATAACTTAGAAAGATTTAGGATGATGTTCTACCTGGTTGGGATTAATAATTTAATTGTTTGATTTGAGGAATTTTAGGGACCCAATTATATTAACCGATAATTTAAGGACCGAAGTGCAATTTTCCAGCTTTAAGGGGGCTAGTTTGCAATTTGTGATTTTCTGAGGAATAAATTTCAAATATTTGGAATCAATGTTTTGGTATTTCAGTGATTGTTTGAGGATTTTGGGTTAATTTTTGGTAAGAAATTCTTAATTTCAACACTATTAGATTTGATGGTATGTTTTGTCACAGAGAGGATATCTATTGCAATTGTAGCCACTCATGCATTGATAGATTCAGGGTCTACGCATTCGTTTATATCTGAATCCTTCGTCAAGCGACTAAGAATCATACCAGTAGCGATGAATACAGGATTTAGAGTATCGATCCCATTTGGGGATCAAATGTTCACTTCCAAGATAATGAAGAGATTGGAGCTTCGGTTACAGAAGTATACGGTACACGCAGATTTGATAATGCTACCATTATCGGAGTTTAACATCATCTTGGGTATGGACTTCTCATGGAGCTGTCATAGATTTTCGACAGAGGTCAGTGTTTGTCAGACCGCCGAGTGGGAAGCCATTTGTTTTCGAGGCAGCTATACATCAGCAGATGTCGTACGTCATTTCCTGGTTCTTTGCAAGGAAGCTTATGAGGAGAGAATGCCAGGAGTTTTTCGCCAGCATCGTGTCATTTTCTAAGCCAATTGAGCAGAGGCTAGAGGACATTGATGTGGTCAGGGAGTTCTCTGGTGTCTTCCCTGACGATGTTTCAGGCATCCCACCAGACAGAGAGGTGGCATTTTGATTGAGCTTATGTCAAGCACAGTTTCGATCTCTAAAGTGCCCTACCGGTTAGCACCTACAGAGATGAAGGAACACAAAGATCAGATTCAAGACCTCCTAGATAAGGGTTTCATTCGCCCTAGTTTTTCTCCTTGGGACGCACCAGTGCTACTTGTTAAGAGAAGGATGGCATCATGACACTGTGTATTGACCACCAATAGCTGAACAGAGTCACGGTCAAGAATAAGTATCCATTGCTAAGGATGGAAGATTTGTTTGAACAGCTGCAGGGAGCATCAGTGTTCTCAAATATAGATCTTTGATCCGGTTACCACCAGCTGAATGTGAGGGAGTCAGATGTGCATAAGACAGCCTTCCGGACGCGTTACGGCAATATTAGTTTATGGTGATGCTATTCAGAGTGACGAACACGCCAACGATCTTCATGGATCTAATGAATCGCGTAGTTTGAGCCATACTTGGATCAATTCGTCATAGTTTTCATTGACGATATCCTGATCTACTCGAGGAGTAGGGAGGAGCATAGTCAACATCTGAGGACAGTGTTACAGACTCTACAGGACAGAAGACTGTATGCCAAGTTCAGCAAATGTGAGTTCTGGCTTGATAGGGTGGCATTCTTGGGCCACGTTGTATCACAGGATGGCATATAGGTCGACCCCAGCAAGGTAGAGGCAGTCAGATATTGGCCGATTCCTAAGAGTGTGACAGAAATCCGTAGTTTCTTGGGATTGGCAGGTTACTACAAGAAGTTTATCCAGTGCTTCTCTTCTATCGCGGTGCTTATGGCCACCTTGACGAAGAAGAATGCCAAGTTTATCTGGGGACCTGAGTGTCAGGAGAGCTTTGACAGACTGAAGCTAGCGTTGACCACTGCACCAGTACTAGCTATGCCATCAGAGCAGGGAGAGTTTGTGGTCTATACAGATGCATAAAAGCTTGGGTTGGGCGCAGTTCTGATAGAGCAGGACAAAGTGATAGCCTACGCGTTCAGACAGCTGAAGGTTCATGAGAAGAATTATTCGACTCATGACCTCGAGCTAGCAGCGGTGGTATTCGCCCTGAAGATCTGGAGACACTATCAATATGGGGAGAAGTGCAGGATTTTCACATATCATAAGATCCTGAAATACTTCTTCACACAGAAGGAACTGAATATGCGACAGAGGAGGTGGCCTGAGCTGGTGAAGGATTATGATATTGACATTAGCTACCACCCGAGTAAGGCTAATGTGGTTGCAGACGCTCTGAGCAGGAAGCACGCAGTGATTGCTCATCTGTCAATGCAGAGACCACTACAGGCTAAGATCCAGAGATTAGAGCTTGCAATTTATGCCAGAGGCGAGGCCCCAAATCTTGCTACTCTGATAGTACAGCCGACTCTGAGAGACAGAATCCGGACTTGGCAGACTTCCGACGAGCAGTTACATAAGTGGAGACAAAGGGACGAGGCTAAGGATCAGAGACTATATACAGTTTTGGCCGGCATAGTCATATATAGGGACCGCCTATGGGTTCCTGACAGTGATTCCCTTCGAGCAGATATCTTGAGCGAGGCCCACAGCACCCCGTACTCCATCCATCCAGAGAGTACGAAGATGTATAAGGATTTACAGACTCTGTATTGGTGGCCGGGAATGAAGAGGGATATTCTTTGTTTCGTCTCCGAATGTTTGACTTGTCAGCAGGTCAAGGAAGAGGATCAGAGACCTGCAGGGAAACTGAGACCACTCCCTATTCCCGAGTTGAAATGGGAGAACATTACTATGGATTTTGTGACAGGGATTCCGAGGACTAATGGAAGATTCAATGACATCAGTGTGATTGTTGATCGGCTCACTAAATCAGCACATTTCTTAACGATCACGAAGACTTTAACCATGACGCAGTATGCAGAGTTTTACATCAGAGAGATAGTCAGACTGCATGGGATTCCAGTGTCCATCGTGTCAGATCGGGACCTGAGATTCATGTCTGCATTCTGGAAAAGTCTCCATCAGGTGCTAGGAACAAAGTTATGGTTCAGTTCTACTTTCCATCCTCAGACAGACGGCCATTCAGAAAGGGTGATTCAGATTCTAGAGGACCTACTCCGAGCATGGATGATCGACTTCCAGGGCAGTTGGGAGCCAAAGTTACCTCTTGTAAATTTCACATACAACAACATTTATCAGACATCGATATGTATGGCTCCATATGAGGCACTGTACTGGAGGAAGTGTAGGTCGTCAATGTATTGAGATGAGGTAGGAGAGCGAGCAGAGTTGGGTCCAGATATTGTAAAACAGACAGTAGATATAGTGGCTAGGATTCGGGATAGGATGAAGACTACACAGAGCCGTCAGAAGAGTTATGCTGATCAGAGGACGCGAGATCTTGAGTTCGCGGTAGGGGATCATGTTTTTGTGAATGTCGCACCGATGAAGGGTGTGATGACGTTCGGGAAGAAGGGCAAGCGCAGCCCTAAATTCATCAGACCATTTGAGATCCTAGAGAGGGTTGGAACACTCGCTTACAGTCGCATTACCGTCGAATCTGGAGGGAGTTCATAATGTGTTCCACGTCTCTATGTTGCGGAAGTACATGTCAAATCCTTCGGATGTGCTAAATTATGAGCCACTTCATCTGACACCGCACTTGTCATTCGAGGAGAAACCCACTAAGATAATGGACAGGCAGGAAAATTGGCTTCGGAACAAGGTGATCCAGATGGTCAAGGTCAACTGGCTGAATCATTCCGAGGAGGACGCTACTTGGGAGACCGAGACCGAGATGAGGAGTCGCTACCCGAAATTATTCTGTAACGCCCCAGATTTCGATGACTGTCCTCACTGTATCAAGACGAGTCTTTCCAGCGTGCTTATGTCCTCACTCACACGCACCCTGGAAAACTTCCCAAGAGGTCACCCTATCCCAAAATTGCCCCAAGTCAAGCACGCTTAACTATGGAGTTCTTATGTGATGAGCTACCGAAAAGAAGATGCACCTTCGTGATATGAGTAGTACCAATCAAATCTTTTAAGCCCTCTTCAGCTGTACAGTCCATTACATTGAACAGTCTCAGGAATCCCTCTCATTCCCGTGTGGGTCGGTTCATTCATGTTCCCTCCACCTAGAAGCCTGCCAGGAGATTGTCCGTGCAACTGATGGCACCGACGATCACCCCCCGCCCTCTTCGGCCCCGGGTCTTACATGCCCACCAGCTTCCGCTTGGTTCGTCCCCGAACTACACCGTACTAAGAGAGGTCGGCTCTGATACCAACTGTAACGCCCTAGATTTCGATGACTATCCTCACTGTATCAAGACGAGTCTTTCTAGCGTGCTTATGTCCTCACTCACACGCACCCTGGGAAACTTCCCAGGAGGTCACCCATCCCAAAATTGCCCCAAGTCAAGAACGCTTAACTATGGAGTTCTTATGTGATGAGCTACCGAAAAGAAGATGCACCTTTGTGATATGAGTAGTACCAATCAAATCTTTTAAGCCCTCTTCAACTGTACAGTCCAATACATTGAACAGTCTCGGAATCCCTCTCATTCCCGTGTGGGTCGGTTCATTCATGTTCCCTCCGACCTAGAAGCCTGCCAGGAGCCGCTCATTGTCCGTGCAACTGATGGCACCGGTGATCAACCCCCGCCCTCTTCGGCCCCGGGTCTTACATATTCGGTACGTTTTAATTTCGAGAACGAAATTTTATTTAAGAGGGGGAGAGTTGTAAGGTCCGGAAATTGAAATCACGTGACCTGAATGCATGAAATCTGGGGTTTTATTTTAAATTATGTGTCTAATTATTTTCATGCATTTTATGCATAATTATTGCATAATAGGATTTATTGCCTTAAAATTTTAAAAGTTCATGCATTAGGGTTTCTAGATGCTTTTCGCGATCGAACGAGGAATGGAGACTTGGGAATTTTTAGGAAAATTATTTTATTACATGACTAATTTTTATTAATTAATATAAGATGTTTTAAATGTATTTTTTTAGGAAATGGTCTTTGTTGGATATTTTTACCCGCCAGGAAAATTATTTTATTACATGATTAATTTTTATTAATTAATATAAGATGTTTTAAATGTATTTTTTTAGGAAATGGTCTTTGTTGGATATTTTTACCCGCCAGAGCATATTTTTCAGCAGTACGTAAATTTTATCAAATCGGGGGACTTTTTGAAGGTTCAGCTAATATTTTCAAGACTTATAAAAACGAAATATTTTTCGGGAATATGTTTGGACTTAAAGGGGCTAATTTTAAGCTTGTTGGGCTTAAAACCCTTTTTAAACTTTTAATTAGCAACTTAAGGCCCATTAGTTTATTTGTTAACAATTTAATTAATACCTAATTAACCCTAAACCTAATATTATTCACCCCACCAGCCGACACCCCTTCATTTCAGAGTTGTTCCCTCGATTTTCAACACCTCCCCCAGCTGCAAGTCTCAGCCACTTCATTTACTTGCAAAAGAAATTCTTTCGGCACTAGTTCTTCGATCTCCTCGTGTCCATAACATCAAAGGCACGCATTGTATCATTTTTTTACGCATCACACATGTTATATATGCTGATGAACATGTCATTGCATGAAATCTTTTGATCCAAAGCATGGCATGAAGTTTATTTCGATTTTGGTCTAACACATGCATTATTTGGTTTCACCTCTCACGTTTTTGGTGATCTTTGCAAGGGGCATGCTGTTGTGATTGGTAAGGGTCTGTAGGTATCGAGTTGCATGATCTATGGAAGCTACAGACCATGTAAAAGTTGATTGAACGAAAGGATTGTAAGATTCAGCGTGTGCGTGTGTATAGGGAGAAGATCGAGTGATTTCTTGTCGCAGCGATGCATGGTTTGATCTTGGCTAAGGAACTGACCCACTTGGGTCCGTGTCAAGTCCAGGAAAGAGCCATGAGTCGCTGGTTTGGTAGCAGATCGAAGGGAGTAGGGTGAGGAGTGGCTCGAAGGGTTGAGCTTGTGATCGACGCAGCTAGGTACTTGGGGGTTCACAGTTTGTGCGAGGATTCGTACGTGCATGGGGCTGCAAGCCTCGGTTATTTGGGACCATTAGGGTCTGGTCTAGGTCCTAGGTGACTTTGTTTGTGGCTGGTGCGAGCGGGTAGAGCCTAGGGGTGCTTGTGTTCGAGTTTGGTGCATCGAGGGTTTTGAAGGGAGTGTAGCGAATTTTCCAGCAGCTTCCAGGACTTGGACAAGTGGTTTAAGTCTAGTCTTGAGGTTTTTAGAGCCTTTTTAAATGTAATTAAGATTTGGTAAAAATTTGGGAAAAATTCGGTTAAGTTTCGAGTCTATTCGGGTTAAATCCGGGACCTCGATACAGGTTTTAAACCAAATCGGTTAAGTTATGAAATGAGCTCGAGTTTACATCTAAGAATAATTTTAAATATGTTTTGTATGTTTTAAGGAGTTTGGTACGCTTCGAAAAAAATTTAGAGGTCCAGGGGTAAAACGGTAAATTTTGGGTTTCTAGGGGCAAAATGGTCATTTTGCACCCGGGGTGAGATTTTGGTCCTGCAGCGCCCTGAGTACAAATTTACCGTATTTTAAATGTTTATGCATCATGATCATGATTTTTAAGATTTTATGAAAATATACGTTGCTTGCTTGGATTTAAAGAAAATTGCATATGTGCATGATTTTTATAAGTGATGAAAATGATGATGTTTTGAATTATAGGAATTAGTTTTTACTATCAAAGTATATGTAAATGCATAAGACGTATATTTAAATGATGATGATGAGGCCTACGCACAGTAGATGGGTAATCATGTCACTGATGTCCGACAGCCGTCGGGTACCGCGGTTCTATGTATGATGGATCTATCGTAAATGATGATGTACAATAATGATGTACGATAGTCTCCTCTAACTAATTGAATTCACCAAAGGAAATGATGACGATGAATGATGAATGATGATTAACGATGAGCTGTTTTGGCACGTCATGATTTTACACGACACGTTTATGTTACGCTTTTAAATTTCATGAAAGGTATGTTTAGTATGGTATTTTTCGCTGCTCTGTGCCATGTATATGTACTTGTTATTTCTGGTACATGTGTGTTGAGTCTTTAGACTCACTAGGCATGTGTGATGCAAGTGAGTTCGATATCGAGGGGACTGGAGGTGCTGAACTGTGAGAAGGCAGACCCAGTGAGCCACACGACCCGAGGACCTTATGTTTTTCCGCACATTTACGATTTTATGATATTGAGAGGATATGAATATTTTATACGCTGTTGTTTTCACTGTTGAATGTTAGGATTTTCACTCGCTTATTTTCCTTGATATTTTATTGGTAATTACTTAAAATTATTTTTAAATGATATTTTTAGTAAATGTTAAATTTCAAAATGTGAGCTTTATAAAAAAAATATTTCCGCACTTTTAAGCCAGTAGACCTTTCATTTTTTCCTCCTCTGGTTCAAGCACTTTTCCGCTCCTCAATGCTATCACTTGATTTTTCGAGTTAGTTTCTGTGTTTCTTGGCAAGGTGCCCGGATCTCTACTGGTAATCATCTTCGCTAAGTGTCCTATATGATTTTCTAGCCCTTTTATCGATGCATCCTGGTTCTGAAGTCAAGTTTCGGTATATGAGATGAACTTAGACATCATTTGCTCCAAACTAGACTTCTCCTCTCTCTGCTCCGGTCGATACATTGATTGCTTACCATATTGTTGTCCTCCTTGTGGTCGATTCTGACTGCTCTGACCACCCCATGAGAAGTTGGCGAGTTGTCTCCATCTAGGATTGTATCTTTCGTATACGGATCATTCCTAAAACGGTTTTGAATCCCCACTTGATTTACTTGTGCCTCCTCATACACATAGAAAGGGCCACTGTCTTGACAATCCTTAACATAGTATTCTCCTTTTCTTTTTCACAGAATATCTCTTGCAGGCGCATCGCTGTCCGGTTTACATTCAAGCTATCTATTTTTCTGTTAAGTGCCTCTAATTGTGCAGTGACAGCCAAAAAAGTCAGTTACCTGGTGAACTCCTGCACTCCTCCTCTGATTTTTCCTCTCCGATTGAGGATGATAACTGCTAGCAGCCATTTTCTCCAGTAACTCGTACCTTTCTTCGGCGTTTTTCTCAATATATTTCCACAGGCCGCATCATCTATCATTGTACGATTAAACGAAATCAAACCATAGTAAAAAGTTTGGACAACTAACCAAAGAGACAACTCATGGTGTGAGCATCTCTGCAATAAGTCTTTGTAGCGCTCCCAAGCCTGGTAGAGTGACTTCTGCTCAAATTGAGAGAAAGTGGTTATGTTTGCTCGCAGCTTCATGGTTTTTGATGGAGGAAAGTATTTCAGGAGGAATAACTTGGCCATGTCTTCCCAAGTTTTGATTGAACCTACAGGCAAAAAATTCAACCAGGATTTAGCTTTGTCACACAAAGAGTGTAACGCCCCGAAAATTTAAGAGTTCACGTGAACCACATGCATGCGATTTATTAAATTCTTTTGTATTTTAATTAATTATTTTAATTGCATTAATTAATTATGTTGTACATATTTACATATTTAAAATATATTTTTCTACATGATTGCATAAAATTATATTTTTAAAGGATATTCAAGTTGCGATCGAGGAACGGAGACCGATGGCTGAAAAATAGAAAATGTTTTTATTAAATAATATTTTTTAATTATTTTAATTATTAGTGATACTTTTTCTTATTTTTGAAAATATGGGGTTTTTGAGGTGATTTTATACGCCGGGACATAATTTTTATCGATTTTGGTTTTTCAACAAAATTGCAAACTTTTTGGCAACCCGGCTATTAAATTCACAATCTTATTTTAACAAACCTTTTTTTTATATTAATTAAATCCTAATCAAGCACTAGTGGGCCTAATTTGAGGGCTTAATGGGCTTAAGTTTAATTAAAGGTTTAATTAGTATAAATTATGTAAAAACACACCAAACCATTCACAAGGAAACTCACGCCCAAGTTTTTCAGAATTTGTCTCCCCCAAAACACCCCAAATTTACACGACACACACAATAAAAAAATCAAGAGAAAAGCTTTGAAGGTTCAAGGAAAAATTCACCCAAAGTTTCTCGTCGCCGTTCTTCGATTCGTCAACGATTATTCGTGCGTTAAATACGCAAAGGCACGCCATATTCTCCTTTTACTCATCTTTCACACCATATTATGTGTTTGATACATGATTGCATGAAAAACATGATACAACTTTTATATTTTCGTTTTTATGGTATACATGCACAAAACAAGAGTTTTTCTTTTTAAAAACTCTTCATAATGATGCACAAAGGGGCTGCCATGGTAGGGGTACTTGAAGAGATGTTTTGGTTGTATATGGGTTAGTTAGGTGTTATTAAGATTTGGTTCAATTTTGGTAAAGTTTGGTTAAGTTTCGAGTCCATACGAGTCAAAACTAGGAAGTACGTCTCAGTTTAAAAACGAATGGGGAAACGCCTACTTTTAAGCTTTATAAAATTATGAAAAATTAGGTTTAAGCTTAAATAATTATTATAAGTCTAAGTTTTAAATTTGAGAATTTTATATTAAGGTTTGGTTTAATTCGGGATTAAAACGCATTAATACGTCACATTTAAAGATTAATTTAAAAATCCTCGATTTAAGCTAAATAAAAAAATATGAGAAAATTCTTCTAAGCTTAAATAACGATTTGGGACATGTTAGAGTCAATGGATTTAAGAAAAATTCAAATTCGAGAAATTATACGTTCAGGGGTACAACGATCTTTTTACACCTAAAAATTAGTAAACGTCATGGCAGTGTCCTGAATGCTGTTTTATGTGATAATATGATTATTTTCAATTGTTATGGATGTTTATGGAATTTTTATATGTTAATATGTCAATTTTAAATGTTTATGGATTTTTAAGATGTTAATATGTTTAAATGTTTTATGATGTAATATGTTAAAACGTTTATTTTAAATGTTTATGAAATTTATGATTTAAATATGGGCATTTAAAAGATATGTTGCATGCTTGGTTTCAAAATAAAATGATATTATATGCATGTTTTTATTAAGTGATGATAACATGTTGAAGGACGTGAAGGGATTGTGACTACTACATGTTGGAAATATCGTGAGGGTTATGGTCCCAGTGGGAGCCCGACGATCGTGTTTCCTTGGATACGGATACGAATACGAATACGAATATGATGAATATGATTGGAGATGTCGTGAGGGGAGAAGGCCCCAGAGGGAGCCCATTTATGGGAAAATGCCCCAGAGGGAGCCCCGACGATCGTATTTCCAATGCCATGATATGTTAATACGTAGGCCAGGGCCCAGTTGACCGGTGAGAGTGTTGCTGGTGTCTCCCGCTGCTTAGTACTGTGGTTACATGTAGATAGATCCATCGCCCAATACGTTTAAGAATACGAGTCACAATCACGATCTGAATTCAACAAACACGAACATGAACATGAATATGAATATGAATATGGACACGAATATGGATATGAATATAAATATGTTTATGTGATATGTTTATGTTTATATGAAAACGTTTTTATGAAAATGTTTTTATGCATCATGAAAATGTTTACGAAAATGTTTAAGTTTATGCATCTTCATGAAAACGATATTTTAAGTACAAATATTTTTCACCGTTATATGTTGACTGTATTACGTATTACTCGTTATAAAGATTATGGTGTGTTGAGTCTTTAGACTCACTAGGTGTGATGGATGCAGGTGGTATTGAGGGAGGACTTGATGAGTGATTTGACTGGACTGAAGGCGCACACAACCCGAGGACCAGCGCTTCAACTTTTTCCGCATTATGACTTTTGACTCATGCTTTACGATTAAAGATTTTTAAGTTTATTTATTTATGCATTTGAGAGATTTTTGAGAGGTTTAGTATGGGCTATTCTTTTCAAATTATTGCTTTTTAGGTTTGGTAAAATTTTTGACGATTTTATGCTTTAAAATATTTTTCTTTGGATTTTTAAATGTGAGTTGGTTGATTTATTTTTAAAATGATGTCAAAAATATTTTATGGTTAGGCCGAATACTACGAGATGTTTTAAAAAAAAAAATTCTAGTACATTTTAAGAAAATGAATAGGCAGATGTTTCAAAGAGAACGAAAATAAACGCAGTCTAACAGCATCATAAGAAACTCCATTAAATTTAAAAGTGTCGCAAATTTTTAAGAAGTCGGCGGATGTGAGTTCTTGGATCATCAAGCGCATTTTCCCCAAATTGGACAGTGTTCTAGATAATATGAATTATGGCTGGTTTGATCTCAAACTGGTTCGCCCTGATGGTTGGTCGCACTATCCTTGGACATGCTCCATCAAGCGACGGTTGTGCGTACTCCAACATTGTTATATGCCTTGGTTCTTCGACTCTTAGATCTTCATGATGCTCTTCCTCACGTTCGTTTCTGTTCATCACATCTCTCAGCCTCTGTTGTTGTCGTCGCCTATGTGGGATTCTTTCAATCTCAGGATCGAAAATCTCAAGTTCAGACTCTAGAGATCTTGGCATGCACCGAGAGGGATACCTGCAAATAAATCGAAGGTGTCAAGCAAAATAAAATAAGAAATGCTGAAGTAAATAACTGAAGATAAAATTGTGGATTAACAGTCCCCGGCAACGGCGCCAAAAACTTGATCGAGCAAAACTTGCATTGCAAAATCCTTAATAAAAATTTATAATATTCAAGCTCGAAATCTCAAGTTCACGATGTCAAGTAATAGTACAATATACGAGAGTACGAGTATCGTTCCACTAGAGACTGTATTTCGCAATTATTATTTTCAGTTATTGAATCTTTAGCAACGAAATTTGCATGACTGTTTACTACTACTATGTTTAAATAAAACTCAATGAAAAAGTTCAAGAATTAAATGATGATATATATAAGCTAGAATGGTTAATTAAAATTCAATGAGAAATTAAGTTGTTGGGATACTCGGTCCGCCTATCCCTCGTCATTTACTTAATTCGTTCAATAGTGATCTACGCTTCCGACAAAATTTCCTATCCAATTGAACACCCCTCTCGAGCTATGCCAAACTAATTCTACTCAGTGAAGTTATTAAATCTCTTTAATTATTTATCACATGTGAATTGCATGTCGTTCAATGAAATCCCCTAGCTTTCGCCCTACCGGACTATGACTATCGACGTGTATCCGACTTCATATTTCCATGTAAATTGTAAATCCACGGACTATGCAACTCGTTCTTATCACGGGCTATTCTACTCACTCGCAATATAAAATAGTCATTAAATTAGCTACGCTTTAACAACGTGATAAAACAATAGAACAATCAAGAATAAACCAAAAATAAAAATATGAATTAACTAAATTCAGTTTCGGAGTAGGATCCCCTTAAATCCCAACAAAATAAAGTAAATTAGCTACTCAATGACATGATTAAACTAAGCAAAATAATGTTTAAATAAGAGAAAATAAACTCCAAATACTATACGTGACGAAATATGCGCAGAACAGTGCCCGGAAATCTTCAAATCTTCACTCCAAGCACGAAAACCTCTCCAAAGCTTGTGGCCAAAATCATCCAAATCCCTTTCCATATATCCTCCTTCATAAAATAAGGGAAGAAATCGGCCACAAATCTTTCCAAAATGAAGTGGCGCTCGGGCGGTCAAATCCTACCACTTGAGCGCCACATCATCTGTTTTCATCTTTTTCTCGCAACCAACCGTGCTCGGGCTACCGCCCGAGCGCCAAGTCTTCTGTATTTCTTCTTCTGAAATCACACCTCTCGCGCCCGGATGGTAGAATATTACTGCCCGAGCGCTAGGTCCTCTGGATTTTATTCTTCAACAGCCAAACCTCGCGCCCGGGCCATAAGATTCTACCGCCCGGGCACCAACCCTTCTGTCCAATGCTTCCGGAAATCTCTCCTGGCACTCGAGCGGTAAGACTCTACTGCCCGAGCGCCGGGCTTTCTGCCAAGTACTCTCATTTCTTGTGACTTGTAGATTTCTATCCTGATTTTAATTCTCCGGTCATTTCTCCTGCAAATTCATCATGTACAAGTCAGACACAAACATATGCAAATGTTAATTCTACAATGAACAAAATGTAAATGAAATGAACGCATGCACAATGCAAACACACACAAAACTAATGTAATAAAACACGTAAAAATGACACCTATCATCAACTTATCTTTTGTTGTCCTTTTTAGGCTTTGGACAATCAGCAATGAAGTGACCAGTCTTTCCACAGTTGAAGTAATTATTTGGTTCCTCCTTTAATCCATTTCTATGATAATTTATCTGGAAGGAACCTTGATTCTTTCTCACAAATTTCCCAAATTTCTTTGCAATAAATGACATTAAGTTATTGCTCAGTTATTTTGCTGACTTCTCAACTGAAATTGATGGTTCCAGTTTCAGTGCACTTAAAGCAATTGTAACTGATAGAACTATAGGCTTTTATTTCCTTGTTTGAATTTCGAACTCGTAAAATTTTAGATCTGCAAATAAATTATGTAGCTCCACCTTATTAAAATCTTTTGATTCTCTCATTTTCATAGTTTTGACATCTCATTCCTTGGGAAGGCCACGCATTACTTTTAGGGAAACTCTTTGTTTGAGTGCGCTCTTCCTATTGCATTCAATTCATTCACGATGCTACTTACTCTTTCATCAAATTCACTCATTGATTCTCCGGCTTTCATCTTGATGTTGTTGAAGTTCTGAACAACAACTGAAAGTTTATTTTCCTTGGTCTGCTCATTTCCTTCACACAACAAAATCAGCTTCTACCAAATTTCCTTAGTTGATTTACACATTTTCATTTTTCTGAATGTGTTTTTATCCAGTGTCTTGTATAAGATGTCCTTGGAAACATTGTCCAAGTTAGCCTTTCTTTTATCTTCTGAAGTCCATTCATCTCGTGGATTTTCTATACTATGTGGTGCTTCGTCAGTTAGAGCAACATCTGTGTTAGTTTTCATAATCTTCATGGGTCTTTCAGTTATGACATACCACATGTCATCGTCCTGAGCAGCTAAATGAGCTTGAATTCTGATCTTCCAATCGTCAAATTCTTCTCTGGAGAACATGAGAATTTTGTTGAATGACGACATGATTATCAGTTTGAGTGTCTGAGAGTATTCAAGATAAGATTAACCGCTCTGATATCATTTGATAGGATCGGTTAATACAGTTAGAGTGTTTAGAAGGAATGGGTTGAATAAATACTCTAGCTTTTTGAAATCTTTTGAGTATGAATCAGTCTTTTATTAGACTTATCCTAAAATTTTGTTTGTTGATATAAATCAGTCAAATAATGATAGTAAGGAATTAGACTGAAATGTAGATTGAATACTGAATGTATGGTACTGTAAAAATTGAATAGATAATAAAGTATAACACCTTAATTTTATGGATGTTCGGAGTTTTTAAATACTCCTAAGTCACCCTTTCTATCTCAATGATAGGTTGTCCACTAAAATATTTTGATGTATTATAACATATTTTAATAATTCACTT
This sequence comes from Primulina tabacum, assembly GCF_025594145.1. NCBI lineage: Eukaryota > Viridiplantae > Streptophyta > Magnoliopsida > Lamiales > Gesneriaceae > Primulina > Primulina tabacum. The sequence goes on from NC_134565.1 coordinate 20,541,302, forward strand.
AGTTGGACTTATACACTGTTAAACTGAAACTCTTAATTTTTCAAATACTTTACAGCAAATAAGTGAATCTCTTTTAACGAGTAGCATGAATGCTATAGATAAATACAATGAAAATAAGAGCTTAAGTGCGCGATTTGTAAAATGAGAAATTATTGAAGAAAGTATTGCAATTGATTGATTATTGTAGATAGTTTTTTTGTGCATTTTCACAAACCTTCTTCAACTGAATCGATCAGCTATATATAGTCTTCAATCCCAATGATCACATTGAATGCATTTAATGACTAATATTCGTTGAATCTTCGTTTATTCAAATTGATGCTTTATCTGATAGTGGTACAAAGTCTCAGACTGTTCTACTCTGTTTCATTTGTTCTGTTTTGGTACGAACTGTCAGTATGTCGGTTGATACTACAACCGATGATGTGGCTAAAAGATCAGGAGTCAACTGTTTGACAGATCAGTTCAGCTGGGCATCATCAGTTTTAACTGATGTCGTTTTAGTTAAGAATACTTCAGTTGATAAAAATTTTACTAGTTCAGTTAAGCGAAATCTTCAGTTCAAATTACCAATTCGTTTATTTAAAATTATGTCATCGATTTTAAATCTTCTTTCAGTTAGGATTTTTCCGATCAGTTCTGTTCTTCAGTTCTAATGTGGATTTAATTGTCAAACTCTGAAGTTTATAAATTTCTAACAACAATTAGTAGTATTCATTAAACTTGCATCATTTGGTAAAGAATAATCCACCGTTAACTTTCTTTGAAGGTAATGAGAGCACAGCATAGAGAGTGAGATGTAAATATAGTGACTATGATGGAGTCCAAAAACCTCAATAAACTCGAGCTTCATGACTTATTTGCATACCTAAAAGGATATGAGTTCGAGCCGGGGACTTTGACATAAGCGGAGCCGTCCACTAGACTACCAACCAAAACTCTAGTCGCAAACCCCAACTCCAATGACCGACAAATAATCTTCCAACAAAAAATCTGCTGATCAGATAAACAATTAAAAATGTCTTTATTTTTAAGAAATTTGGCAAATTGAGAAAAAAATCGATCTAAATTCAATTCTTATCGTAAAAAAGATAAATATAATGATAATCAGGAATCCTTTAAATGTGGAAAAAAATGTCATTTCATTGCAGATTGTAACAGGACCAAGAATGATGACAAGACACTTAAGAGAAGAGGAGATCTAGATATGAGAATAAATCTTTTAAGAAGAAGAAAGATCAAAAGTTGTTTGTTGCAGAAGATATCAAAATAAAGTGGGTGGACTAAGAATCATATCCTTTAATCTTAGAGAATTCATCCAACAAGAGGGATGATAAGAAGGTCCAGTTGCTCATGGAAGATGCTGAGCCGGAGACCACAAATGTTAAGCTGGAGACTGTCAATGATGATATGGCATTTGAATTCTATTTTGATTAATTTACATGATCAGATCATCTCATGGAATTGTATTACATGTTAGACGAGTATAAAAGACTTTCACAATCGTTCGAGGATTGTTCGAGTTTATTGGATGATTATTTTAAAGTTTCATACATTAAGGTTTTTAGTTGTATTTCGCGCTCGAACGAGGAACGGAGACTGGAGACTATCAGAAAAAATATTTTTATTGAATGATTACTTTTAATTAATTAATTTGAAGTGTTTTAAGGGTATTTTTCGAAAATGAGCCTTGGTTGGGTATTTTTACTCGTCAGGTTATATTTTATCGTTATGCAAATTTAATTGAATCGGAGGACTTTCTGAGGATTCGGACAATATTTTCAAAAACTTGCCTAAACAAAATATTTTTCCGGAATGTTATTATGATTTTTGGGTTTGTTTTAATGCTTAATAGGCTCAAAACCTTTTTCAAATCATTTAAGTTTTAATTAAGGCTCATTTATGCTTAAGCCTTTTTATTTAATTATATTACTAATTAACCCTAAATCTACCCTTGTTAGGATCGGTTGATTGGTTGAGATGTGTTTAGAAGGGGGGTTGAATAAACACTCAAGATTTTATAATCTTTTCGAATGAAGTGTCAGTTCTGTGACAAAATGAAACTAGGAATCTTGTCAGTCAATGACAATCAGTTTAACTGATAACAGTTGCGGAAATAAACTGATTGAAAGTTAGAATAAATAACTAAAGTAGTAACACACAAAGATTTATGGATGTTCGGATATTGAAATAACTCCTACGTCACCCCTTCAATCACAAGGATAGGATATGCACTAAAAACCTTGATCGATACAAAACTTGTACAGACCCACTTCAGTTTGGAATTAACACTGCAAAAACTGAAACTCTTAGTTTACTAAATATCTCACTGTTCTTCGACTGAACTTATTACAACTGATCTAGTAAGGTAAAATAAAGAATAAAACGGTTTGTGCTTGTAAGATCGAAAAGTAGCCTGAAATACTACAAATAAATCAGATAAGTGTGAGCTTTTTGATTCTTGAGTAAGAGCGATAAATTCAGCAGGGTAACAGCAAGCTTGAGAGAATAGATAGATCGATTGATTGCTCAACTGCTCTTCTCGCCTATTTATAGGCTTCTCTTCAACGGTAACATTAATATAATTTGAATATATCCGTTGATTGCCACGTCAATATTCCTCTGACATTCGTACACTGTAAGATCTGAAATGCGGCGTTCCACTACGAGTTGCAGGCTGCTTTGTACTGTTGTCGGTTGAATGTCCTTTTCAACAAATGATGACGTGTACAGCTGAATGATCAGCTGATAAGCTCACAATTGAATATATCAACGGATCAGTCAGTTGTCTTCGTAAGTTCAGTTCAGCTGGTTTCTGTTGCCTTCGATAAAATGCGCATTAATCTTCAGTTAGGAAACTATCATTTGATTTAAGTAGTTCATTTACTTCAAGCTACTTGATCAGTTAATCCAATAAATTAATCACTTAGTTTGTCAAACAACCGAAATTAAGTTTCCAACAATTTCTCCCTTTTTGGTGTTTGACAAAACTTGTAAAGTATGAGCTGATCAACTGAACTCAAAAATATTTTTCGAACTCATTGTAGATAAAATAATTCTTCTAATGTATAGATTCGTACAAAGAATAAAGAATTCCTGCTATAGTCTCTTCGTGATCAACTTGATGCTCAAGTTTCTCTAACTGATTTTACACTTCCCCCTTTTTGTCAAACTCATCAACCTTTCTTGACAAATTCCGCACATCTGAAGATAGATTATAAACTGCATTCATTAGGATATCTTGCAATAAATCCATTCATTTTGAAACATTACTTTCCAGATAGTCGAGACGTGTTGTTACTAATGCTTGCATATGGAAATGAGCTTCAATTGAAACTATATCTTTGCGGAGCTCGTCCATCTGAGAGAATAAAGAAGAAACATCCTTCTGGATTTGCTGCAGTTTACCCATGGTATTATCCTTAATAAAATCAATCCTCATAGTATGCAAGAATTGCGTTGATCGGATGTCAGAAATGGAAGTCATTATACCGAGAAGGTTGGTCTGAATATCTGAAGTTTTTCGAACAGAGACTCAGTTTCTATTGTAATGCCGGAAGACATGGCTCCGGAGGTTTCTGGTTCTCTCTGTTCTCTCCATCGAAAATGACCAGTGCACCATCAGTTGTTTCAGTTGTAGTATTGACCATTTCTGAAGTCTCTACTAGTAAGAATTCCTGTTGAGATTGTGGAGGAGAAGTTGGATCAGTAGCAGGGTCCGATGATGCTTCATGCGGATGATCAGTTGAAACAGCAGTTATTACTGGGATAGAATGCTCAACTGATGCTTCGGTTGGCTGAATGATAGAAGGCTGATCAGCTGGAACTTCTTCAGTTGCAACTGAGTCCAGCTGAGCCTCTTCAGTTAGTTCAAAAACTGCTTGTTCAGTCATGATAACTGACTGAACTGGCTCTTCAGTTCTCAATATTTCTTGTTCAGTTGTGGAGGTCAACTGAGCTAGTTCTTCAAGAGGTTGATCTGGGGCTTGAAAAACTGGTTCTTTAGTTGTGAACAACTCGTCAACTGCTTCAGTAGTGGATAGTTGAACGTCAGAGGCAACTGATTTGATTACTTCATCAATGTTGGCCAATGATAATTCAGCGTCTGTGTAGAGTGCAGCTTCAGCAGTTGAAGACTGAGGAACATTAGTTGGCTTTGATGCATCTTTAGAAAAAGAATCATTCATCTGTTCAGCAGAGCCTGCACTTGGATCCTTGGATGGCTGATCTGTTTGAGCTGATTGATCAGGTAGCTCATCTGAAGAAAGATCTTGGGAATTTTTTGGAATAATAAGTTCTTGATCCATTTTCCGATTCTTGATATCCATTTGCAGAGATAACAAGTCCATGTCCAGTTAGTCATGAACTGCTTTATCATTAAGAGCAGTTGGGCTGGTGGGATCGTAGTTCTGACGTAGCTGACCGATCAACTGACTCGGTTTCTTTGCCCGTATTTGATCAAAGAAATATTTATTTCACTCAAGTGCATGAACCACCGTGGCAGCTTTGACCATTTTCAGAACAAGTGTTTCCAAGGCAATGAATTTCTTTAAAACTGATTTCTTCCGTAATTGCCTGGCAAACACAACAGTTGTAATCTTTACGCATTCTTCATATGTTCTGAGTTTACCTTCAGAAAATTCATTGACTTCCTTCCAAATGATGTCAATGTGCGTCTGAATGGTGTTGGTTTGTCTGGGCTCTACAATCATTTTATCTTTGCCCTTAGATTCAGTTAGAACATGAGAAATGCTCAGTCCTAACCTTGTCGAGTCCACTTGTTCTCGAATCACTACTCCTTTAGTCTTGCCAACGGCAGAGGAGTTGGTATGGTGATAGTGATAAGTGGAGCTTTAACTCCAACAGATTTCTTCTTCTCACCAGATTCGGTGACCTTCTTTTTTGGTAGAACAACACACAAAGGTAGCTGATCCTCAGTTGAAGATTCAGTTGGAATAGATTCCAAAGGGATAGCCTTGATAGGCTGTTGAGCCCCCGACTGCATCAATTTTTCAGTTGGAATGGTTCCAACTACAACAGCAGGTTTTGTCTTCAAGGTTCTTGGCTTCTTGATGACCTTGGGAGATAGAGTTTTCTCATATTCAGTTTCACTGACAATCCACTTGCGCTTGATTGTCTTCTTTTGAAGAGTCTTCTTTTCTGAAATGACTTGGGAGCCTCCTACGTCCCAATGTCTTTCTTTACCTTCAAGAACTGCTCAGGAGACATGTCCAGTTTATGCTTTGGTGGCTGGACATTCTTAGCATTGAAGATTTTCAGTTTTGATGATTTTTCAGAGTCATCAGTCACCAGTCCTTTAACTTCAGCAAATAGCTAAGCTGCACCGCATAACCCTTTGATTGCTTGGACGATTGAAACTTATTCCTCAAGATGTTTAAAATTATATTCTTCCAGTTCAATCTTCGACCAGCCATGATAACAGTTATAGCTTGAAATTTCTCAAGAGTAAGTGCAGCAAAGGATCCAGCCTTTGCTAAAAGCCCTTTGGCCACTATATCTGCCAGCAGTTGCACCTTTGGCTTCAGCTCCTTCTTGGCATCGGAAACTTTGATTTTTCGACCATCAGCAGACATAAGGGTTTGCATCTCTTCAACATCAAATGCCTTTACTTCAGAGAAGTTAACTAGCCCATCAGTAGGCAGTTGAAATAGGTTGCAGAAGAAGTCCTCGCCAATGATCAGCAGCTGATCATTTACCTTAGTCGCGATACTGCCGGTTGTAGTTACATAGCCGTTGGCATAGAGATCCTGGATGTCTTTAGGATAGATTACTTGGGAAGATAATTCCAAGAATTGTTTCAGTCCTGCTTCTTCCATTTTGATGAAGATATTCTTCACAGTTCATTTTATACAGTTATAACTGAGTCAAATTCAATTGCCATTGCATTCATGACATGAGCTGGGATCGGATTTGCCATTTGAATGAATGTTTTTCTGCGAGAAAGAAAACTTGAATTTCTTTTTGCTCTGTAAATTTGAAGGAAGCGTAAGGTGAGAAAAACTGAATTGGAGCAGGTATAGTACTGATGTAAGTGACTGTTCAAATTATTGGACACGTGTCAGTCCAGGAAAATTTGAATTAAAAACATGTGTACGTGTAATAAAAACGTGTATAGAAAATGAATGGATTATGTGGGTCCACATTTCAAAATACTATTTATTGAAAGACAGCAATTAATGCTTTGACAAACAGTCACATCATTTAATATAGAATATTATTCGATTTATCAATTAACATATTTGAGAAGGTCAGTTGGGTCAGCAACTGAGCGACCAGTTGAAAACTTATTCAGTTCAGTTGAAGACCAACTGACTATTGTTTTCTCAGTTAACTTTTCAAATCAATATTCCCCCTCAAAAAATGCAAATAAATAAGGGTAAGAGAAACTTAGTCTGAATCAGTTAAGGTCAGATGACTCTTTTTCTTCCTCCTGTCTCTTTAAGACTTGTCTATAAATTAAGATCATTGTTATTTGGTAATGACATCTAAACTCCAATGGATTGTGGAAGCAGCACACACGTCCCTCATCCTTCATGGACGCCTCGACGTATTCAGAGATTTAAAAGAGATGCTGAATAATTCGTCTTTACAGAGGTTATGTCTGTTTGGACTACCGCCCACGATATTCAATCAATCAATACTGGATAATTCCATGCTTCTACTAAGCAGATATCACTTACAAGGATAGAGTATGCACTAAAAGACTTTGATCGATACAAACTTGTACAAACCTACTTCAGTTTGAACTTAACACTGCAAAAACTGTAACTCTTAGTTTACTAAATATCTCACAGTTCTTCGACTAAACTTAGCACAAGTGATCTAGTTAAGATCAAATAAACAATAAAACGGTTTGTGTCTCTAAGCTCGAAAGGTAGCATCAAATGCTACAAATAAATCAAATAAGTGTGAGCTTATTTTATTCTCGAGTAAGAGTGATAAATTCAGCAGGATAATAGCAAGCTTGAGAGAATAGATAGATCGATTGTTTTCTCAACTGCTCTTCTCACCTATTTATAGGCTTCTCTTCAACGGTAACATTAAATATAATTTGAATCAATATATCCGTTGATTGCCACGTCAATATTCCTCTGATATTCGTACACTGTAAGATCTGAAATGCGGCGTTCCACTTCGAGTTGCAGACTACTTTGTACTGTTGTCGATTGAATGTCCTTTTCAACAATTGATGATGTGTACAGCTGAATGATCAGCTGATAAGCTCACAATTGAATATATCAACTTATCAGTTTCCAACTGATCAGTCAGTTGTCCTCTTAAGTTAAGTTCAGCTGGTTTCAGTTGCCTTCGATAAACTGCGCATTAATCATCAGTTAGGCAACTGTCAGTTGATTTAATAGTTCAGTTACTTCAAGCTACTTGATAAGTTAGTCCAATAAATTAATCACATAGTTTGTCAAACAACCGAAATTAAGTTTTCAAAGTATATGTAAGACGTATATTTAAATGATGGGAATTAGTTGTGGCTATCAAAGTATATGTAAATGCATAAGACGTATATTTAAATGATGATGATGAGGCCTACGCACAGTAGATGGGTAACCATGTCACTGATGTCCGACAGCCGTCGGGTACCGCGGTTCTATGTATGATGGATATATCGTAAATGATGATGTACAATAATGATGTACGATAGTCACCTCTAACTAATTGAATTCACCAAAGGAAATGATGACGATGAATGATGAATGATGATTAACGATGAGCTGTTTTGACACGTCATGATTTTACACGACACGTTTATGTTACGCTTTTAAATTTCATGAAAGGTATGTTTAGTATGGTATTTTTCGCTGCTCTGTGCCATGTATATGTACTTGTTATTTCTGGTACATGTGTGTTGAGTCTTTAGACTCACTAGGCATGTGTGATGCAAGTGAGTTCGATATCGAGGGGACTGGAGGTGCTGAACTGTGAGAAGGCAGACCCAGTGAGCCACACGACCCGAGAACCTTATGTTTTTCCGCACATTTACGATTTTATGATATTGAGAGGATATGAATATTTTATACGTTGTTGTTTTCACTGTTGAATGTTAGGATTTTTACTCGCTTATTTTCCGTGATATTTTATTGGTAATTACTTACAATTATTTTTAAATGATATTTTTAGTAAATGCTAAATTTCAAAATGTGAGCTTTATAAAAAAATATTTCCGCACTTTTAAGCCAGTAGACGTTTCATTTTTTCTCCTCTGGTTCAAGCACTTTTCCGCTCCTCAATGCTATCACTTGCTCTTTCGAGTTAGTTTCTGTGTTTCTTGGCAAGGTGCCCGGATCTCTACTGGTAATCATCTTTGCTAACTGTCCTATCTGATTTTCTAGCCCTTTTATCGATGCATCTTGGTTCTGAAGTCTAGTTTCGGTATATGAGATGAACTTAGACATCATTTGCTCCAAACTAGACTTCTCCTCTCTCTGCTCCGGTCGATACATTGATTGCTTACCATATTGTTGTCCTCCTTGTGGTCGATTCTGACTGCTCTGACCACCCCATGAGAAATTGGCGAGTTGTCTCCATCTAGGATTGTATGTTTCGTATACAGATCATTCCCAAAACGGTTTTGAATCCCCACTTGATTTACTTGTGCCTCCTCATACACATAGAAAGGGCCACTGTCTTGACAATCCTTAACATAGTATTCTCCTTTTCTTTTTCACAGAATATATCTTGCAGGCGCATTGCTGTCCCGTTTACATTCAAGCTGTCTACTTTTCTGTTAAGTGCCTCTAATTGTGCAGTGACAGCAAAAAAAGTCAGTTACCTGGTGAACTCCTGCACTCCTTCTCTGATTTTTCCTCTCCGATTGAGGGTGATAACTGCTAGCAGCCATTTCCTCCAGTAACTCGTACCTTTCTTCGGCGTTTTTCTCAATATATTTCCACAGGCCGCATCATCTATCATTGTACGATTAAACGAAATTAAACCATAGTAAAAAGTTTGGACAACTAACCAAAGAGGTAACTCATGGTGTGGGAATCTCTGCAATAAGTCTTTGTAGCGCTCCCAAGCCTGGTAGAGTGACTCCTGCTCAAATTGAGAGAAAGTGGTTATGTTTGCTCGCAGCTTCATGGTTTTTGATGGAGGAAAGTATTTCAGGAGGAATGACTTGGCCATGTCTTCCCAAGTTTTGATTGAACCTACAGGCAAAAAATTCAACCCAGATTTAGCTTTGTCACACAAATAGAACGAAAATAAACGTATTCTAACAGCATCATCAGAAACTCCATTAAATTTAAAAGTGTCGCAAATTTTTAAGAAGTCGGCGATGTGAATTCTTGGATCATCAAGCGCATTTTCCCCAAATTGGACAGTGTTCTGGATAATCTGAATTATGGCTGGTTTGATCTCAAACTAGTTCGCCCTGATGGTTGGTCGCACTATCCTTGGACATGCTCCATCAAGCGACGGTTGTGCGTACTCCAACACTGTTATACGCCTTGGTTCTTCGACTCTTAGATCTTCATGATGCTCTTCCTCACGTTCGTTTCTGTTCATCATATCTCTCAGCCTCTGTTGTTGTCGTCGCCTACGTGGGATTCTTTCAATCTCAGGATGGAAAATCTCAAGTTCAGACTCTAGAGATCTTGGCATGCACCGAGAGGGATACCTGCAAATAAATCGAAGGTGTCAAGCAAAATAAAATAAGAAATGCTGAAGTAAATAACTGAAGATAAAATTGTGGATTAACAGTCCCCGGCAACGGCGCCAAAAACTTGATCGAGCAAAACTTGCATTGCAAAATCCTTAATAAAAATTTATAATATTCAAGCTCGAAATAATCTCAAGTTCACGATGTCAAGTAATAGTATAATGTACGAGAGTACGAGTATCGTTCCACTAGAGACTGTATTTCACAATTATTATTTCCAGTTATTGAATCTTTAGCAACAAAATTTGCATGACTGTTTACTACTACTATGTTTAAATAAAACTCAATGAAAAAGTTCAAGAATTAAATGATGATATATATAAGCTAGAATGGTTAATTAAAATTCAATGAGAAATTAAGTTGTTGGGATACTCGGTCCGCCTACCCCTCGTCATTTACTTAATTCTTTCAATAGTGATCTACGCTTCCGACAAAATTTCCTATCCAATTGAACAGCCCTCTCGAGCTATGCCAAACTAATTCTACTAAGTGAAGTTATTAAATCTCTTTAATTATTTATCACATGTGAATTGCATGTCGTTCAATGAAATCCCCTAGCTTTCGCCCTACCGGACTATGATTATCGACGTGTATCCGACTTCATATTTCTATGTAAATTGTAAATCCACGGACTATGCAACTCGTTCTTATCACGGGCTATTCTACTTACTCGCAATATAAAATAGTCATTAAAGTTAGCTACGCTTTAACAACGTGATAAAACAATAGAACAATCAAGAATAAACCAAAAATCAAAATATGAATTAACTAAATTCAGTTTCGGGGTAGGATCCCCTTAAATCCCAACAAAATAAAGTAAATTAGCTACTCAATGACATGATTAAACTAAGCAAAACACTGTTTAAATAAGAGAAAATAAACTCCAAATACTAGACGTGACGAAATATGCGCAGAACAGTGCCCAGAAATCTTCAAATCTTCACTCCAAGCACGAAAACCTCTCCAAAGATTGTGGCCAAAATCATCCAAATCCCTTTCCATATATCCTCCTTCATAAAATAAGGGAAGAAATCGGCCAACAAATCTCTCCAAAATTAAGTGGCGCTCGGGCGGTCGAATCCTACCACTTGATCGCCACATCATCTGTTTTCATCTTTTTCTCGCAGCCAACCGCGCTCGAGCGTCAAATACTACCGCTCGAGCGCCAAGTCTTCTGTATTTCTTCTTCTGAAATCACACCTCTCGCGCCCGGATGGTAGAATATTACTCCCCAAGCGCTACGTCCTCTGGATTTTATTCTTCAACAGCCACACCTCGCGCCCGGGCCGGAAGATTCTACCGCCCGGGCGCCAACCCTTCTGTCCAAGGCTTCCGGAACTCTCTCCTGGCACTCGAGCGGTAAGACTCTACTGCCCGAGCGCCGGGCTTTCTGCCAAGTACTCTCATTTCTTGTGACTTGTAGATTTCTGTCCTGATTTCAATTCTCCGGTCATTTCTCCTGCAAATTCATCACGTACAAGTCAGACACAAATATATGCAAATGTTAATTCTACAATGAACAAAATGTAAATGAAATGAACGCATGCACAATGCAAACACACACAAAACTAATGTAATAAAACACGTAAAAATGACACCTATCATCAACTTATCTTTTGTTGTCCTTTTTAGGCTTTGGACAATCAGCAATGAAGTGACCAGTCTTTCCACAGTTGAAGTAATTATTTGGTTCCTCCTTTAATTCCATTTCTATGATAATTTATCTGGAAGGAACCTTGATTCTTTCTCACAAATTTCCCAAATTTCTTTGCAATAAATGACATTAAGTTATTGCTCAGTTATTTTGCTGACTTCTCAACTGAAATTGATGGTTCCAGTTTCAGTGCACTTAAAGCAATTGTAACTGATAGAACTATAGGCTTTTCTTTCCTTGTTTGAATTTAGAGCTCGTAAACTTTTAGATCTGCAAATAAATTATGTAGCTCCACCTTATTAAAATCTTTTGATTCTCTCATTGTCATAGTTTTTACATCTCATTCCTTGGGAAGGCCACGCATTACTTTTAGGCAAACTCTTTATTTAAGTGCGCTCTTCCTATTGCATTCAATTCTTTCACGATGCTACTTACTCTTTCATCAAATTCACTCATTGATTCTTCGGCTTTCATCTTGATGTTGCTGAAGTTCTGAACAACAACTGAAAGTTTATTTTCCTTGGTCTGCTCATTTCCTTCACACAACAAAATCAGCTTCTACCAAATTTCCTTAGTTGATTTACACATTTTCATTTTTCTGAATGTGTTTTTATCCAGTGTCTTGTATAAGATGTCCTTGGAAACATTGTCCAAGTTAGCCTTTCTTTTATCTTCTGAAGTCCATTCATCTCGTGGATTTTCTATACTATGTGGTGCTTCGTCAGTTAGAGCAACATCTGTGTTAGTTTTCATAATCTTCATGGGTCCTTCAGTTATGACATACCACATGTCATCGTCCTGAGCAGCTAAATGAGCTTGAATTCTGATCTTCCAATCGTCAAATTCTTCTCTGGAGAACATGAGAATTTTGTTGAATGACGACATGATTATCAGTTTGAGTGTCTGAGAGTATAGTATTACACCTTATTTTTATGGATGTTCGGAGTCTTCAAATACTCCTAAGTCACCCTTTCTATCTCAATGATAGGTTGTTCACTAAAATATTTTGATGTATTATAACATATTTTAATAATTCACTTAGTTGGACTTATACACTGTTAAACTGAAACTCCTAATTTTTCAAATACTTTACAGCAAATAAGTGAATCTCTTTTAACGAGTAGCATGAATGTTATAGATAAATACAATGAAAATAAGAGCTTAAGTGGGCGATTTGTAAAATGAGAAATTATTGAAGAAAGTATTGCAATTGATTGATTATTGTAGATAGTTTTTTTGTGCATTTTCACAAACCTTTTTCAACTGAATCGATCAGCTATATATAGTCTTCAATCCCAATGATCATATTGAATGCATTTAATGACTAATATTCGTTGAATCTTCGTTTATTCAAATTGATGACTTTATCTGATAGTGGTACAAATTCTCAGACTGTTCTACTCTGTTTCATTTGTTCTGTTTTGGTACGAACTGTCAGTATGTCGATTGATACTACAACCGATGATGTGACTAAAAGATCAGGAGTCAACTGTTTAACAGATCAGTTCAGCTGGGCATCATCAGTTCTAACTGATGTCGTTTCAGTTAAGAATACTTCAGTTGATAAAGATTTTACTAGTTCAGTTAAGCGAAATCTTCAGTTCAAATTACCAATTCATTTATTTAAAATTATGTCATCGATTTTAAATCTTCTTTCAGTTAGGATTTTTTCGATCAGTTCTGTTCTTCAGTTCTAATGTGGATTTAATTGTCAAACTCTGAAGTTTATAAATTTCTAACAACGATTAGTAGTATTTTCATTAAACTTGCATCATTTGGTAAAGAATAATCCACCGTTAACTTTTTTTGAAGGTAATGAGAGCACTGCATAGAGAGTGAGATGTAAATATAGTGACTATGATGGAGTCCAAAAACCTCAATAAACTCGAGCTTCATGACTTATTTGCATACCTAAAAGGATATGAGTTCGAGCCGGGGATTTTGACATAAGCGGAGCCGTCCACTAGACTACCAACCAAAACTCTAGTCGCCAACCCCATCTCCAATGACCGACAAATAATCTTCCAACAAAAAATCTGCTGATCAGATAAACAATTAAAAAATGTCTTTATTTTTAAGAAATTTGGCAAATTGAGAAAAAAAATCGATCTAAATTCAATTCTTATCGTAAAAAAGATAAATATAATGATAATCAGGAATCCTTTAAATGTGGAAAAAATGTCATTTCATTGCAGATTGTAACAGGACCAAGAATGATGAACAAGAACACTTAAGAGAAGAGGAGATCTAGATATGAGAATAAATCTTTTAAGAAGAAGAAAGATCAAAAGTTGTTTGTTGCAGAAGATATCAAAATAAAGTGGGTGGACTAAGAATCATATCCTTCAATCTTAGAGAATTCATCCAACAAGAGGGATGATAAGAAGGTCCAGTTGCTCATGGAAGATGCTGAGCCGGAGACCACAAATGTTAAGCTGGAGACTGTCAATGATGATATGGCATTTGAATTCTATTTTGATTAATTTACATGATCAGATCATCTCATGGAATTGTATTACATGTTAGACGAGTATAAAAGACTTTCACAATCGTTCGAGGATTGTTCGAGTTTATTGGATGATTATTTTAAAGTTTCATACATTAAGGTTTTTAGTTGTATTTCGCGCTCGAACGAGGAACGGAGACTGGAGACTATCAGAAAAAATATTTTTATTGAATGATTACTTTTAATTAATTAATTTGAAGTGTTTTAAGGGTATTTTTCGAAAATGAGCCTTGGTTGAGTATTTTTACTCGCCAGGTTATATTTTTATCGTTATGCAAATTTAATTGAATCGGAAGACTTTCTGAGGATTCGGGCAATATTTTCAAAAACTTGCCTAAACAAAATATTTTTCCGGAATGTTATTATGATTTTTGGGTTTGTTTTAATGCTTAATAGGCTCAAAACCTTTTTCAAATCATTTAAGTTTTAATTAAGGCTCATTTATGCTTAAGCCTTTTTATTTAATTATATTACTAATTAACCCTAAATCTACCCTTGTTAGGATCGGTTGATTGGTTGAGATGTGTTTAGAAGGGGGGTTGAATAAACACTCAAGATTTTATAATCCTTTCGAATGAAGTGTCAGTTCTGTGGCAAAATGAAACTAGAAATCTTGTCAGTCAATGACAGTCAGTTTAACTGATAACAGTTGCGGAAATAAACTGATTGAAAGTTAGAATAAATAACTAAAGTAGTAACACACAAAGATTTATGGATGTTCGGAGATTGAAATAACTCCTACGTCACCCCTTCTATCACAAGGATAGGATATGCACTAAAAGACTTTGATCGATACAAAACCTGTACAGACCCACTTCAGTTTGGACTTACCACTGCAAAAACTGAAAATCTTAGTTTACTAAATATCTCACTGTTCTTCGACTGAACTTATTACAACTGATCTAGTAAGATAAAATAAAGAATAAAACGGTTTGTGCTTGGAAGCTCGAAAAATAGCCTGAAATACTACAAATAAATCAGATAAGTGTGAGCTTTTTGATTCTTGAGTAAGAGCGATAAATTCAGCAGGGTAACAGCAATCTTGAGAGAATAGATAGATCGATTGATTGCTCAACTGCTCTTCTCGCCTATTTATAGGCTTCTCTTCAACGGTAACATTAAATTTAATTTGAATCAATATATCCGTTGATTGCCACGTCAATATTCCTCTGACATTCGTACACTGTAAGATCTGAAATGCGGCGTTCCACTACGAGTTGCAGGCTGCTTTTTACTGTTTTCGGTGGAATGTCCTTTTCAACAAATGATGACGTGTACAGCTGAATGATCAGCTGATAAGCTCACAATTGAATATATCAACTGATCAGTCAGTTGTCTTCGTAAGTTCAGTTCAGCTGGTTTCTGTTGCCTTCGATAAAATGCGCATTAATCTTCAGTTAGGAAACTGTCAGTTGATTTAAGTAGTTCAGTTACTTCAAGCTACTTGATCAGTTAATCCAATAAATTAATCACTTAGTTTGTCAAACAACCGAAATTAAGTTTCCAACAATTTCTCCCTTTTTGGTGTTTGACAAAACTTGTAAAGTATGAACTGATAAACTGAACTCAAAAATATTCTTCGAACTCATTGTAGATAAAATAATTCTTCTAATGTACAGATTCGTACAAAGAATAAAGAATTCCTGCTATAGTCTCTTCGTGATCAACTTGATGCTCAAGTTTCTCTAACTGATTTTACACTTCCCCCTTTTTGTCAAACTCATCAACCTTTCTTGACAAATTCCGCACATCTGAAGATAGATTATAAACTGCATTCATTAGGATATCTTGCAATAAATCCATTCATTTTGAAACATTACTTTCCAGATAGTCGAGACGTGTTGTTACTAATGCTTGCATATGGTAATGAGCTTCAATTGAAACTCTATCTTTGCGGAGCTCGTCCATCTGAAAGAATAAAGAAGAAACATCCTTCTGGATTTGCTGCAGTTTACCCATGGTATTATCCTTAATAAAATCAATCCTCATAGTGTGCAAGAATTGTGTTGATCGGATGTCAGAAATGGAAGTCATTATACCGACAAGGTTGGTCTGAATATCTGAAATTTTTTGAACAGAGACTCAGTTTCTATTGTAATGCCGGGAGACATGGCTTCGGAGTTTTCTGGTTGCTCTCTGTTCTCTCCATCGAAAATGACCAGTGCACCATCAGTTGTTTCAGTTGTAGTATTGACCATTTCTGAAGTCTCTACTAGTAAGAATTCCTGTTGAGATTGTGGAGGAGAAGTTGGATCAGTAGCAGGGTCCGATGATGCTTCATGCGGATGATCAGTTGAAACAGCAGTTATTACTGGGATAGAATGCTCAACTGATGCTTCGGTTGGCTGAATGATAGAAGGCTGATCAGCTGGAACTTCTTCAGTTGCAACTGAGTCCAGCTGAGCCTCTTCAATTAGTTCAAAAACTGCTTGTTCAGTCATGATAAATGACTGAACTGGCTCTTCAGTTCTCAATATTTCTTGTTCAATTGTGGAGGTCAACTGAGCTGGTTCTTAAAGAGGTTGATCTGGGGCTTGAAAAACTGGTTCTTTAGTTGTGAACAACTCGTCAACTGCTTCAGTAGTGGATAGTTGAACGTCAGAGGCAACTGATTTGATTACTTCATTAATGTTGGCCAATGATAATTCAGCGTCTGTGTAGAGTGCAGCTTCAGCAGTTGAAGACTGAGGAACATTAGTCGGCTTTGATGCATCTTTAGAAAAAGAATCAGTCATCTGTTCAGCAGAGCCCGCACTTGGATCCTTGGATGGCTGATCTGTTTGAGCTGATTGATCAGGTAGCTCATCTGAAGAAAGATCTTGGGAATTTTTTGGAATAATAAGTTCTTGATCCATTTTCCAATTCTTGATATCCATTTGCAGAGATAACAAGTCCATGTCCAGTTAGTCATGAACTGCTTTATCATTAAGAGCAGTTCGGCTGGTGGGATCGTAGTTCTGACGTAGCTGAACGATCAACTGACTCGGTTTCTTTGCCCGTATTTGATCAAAGAAATATTTATTTCTCTCAAGTGCTTGAACCACCGTGGCAGCTTTGACCATTTTCAGAACAAATGTTTCCAAGGCAATGAATTTCTTTAAAACTGATTTCTTCCGTAATTGCCTGGCAAACAAAACAGTTGTAATCTTTACGCATTCTTCATATGTTCTGAGTTTACCTTCAGAAAAGTCATTGACTTCCTTCCAAATGAGGTCAATGTGCGTCTGAATGGTGTTGGTTGGTATGGGCTCTACAATCATTTTCTCTTTGCCCTTAGATTCAGTTAGAACATGAGAAATGCTCAGTCCTAACCCACTCGGAGTCCACTTGTTCTCGAATCACTACTCCTTTAGTTCTTGCCAACGGCAGAGGAGTTGGTCTGGTGATAGTGATAAGTGGAGAACTCCAACAGATTTCTTCTTCTCACCAGATTCGGTGACCTTCTTTTTTGGTAGAACAATAGTCAAAGGTAGCTGATCCTCAGTTGAAGATTCAGTTGGAATAGATTCCAGAGGGATAGCCTTGATAGGCTGTTGAGCCCCCGACTGCATCAATTTTTCAGTTGGAATGGTTCCAACTACAACAGCAGGTTTTGTCTTCAAGGTTCTTGGCTTCTTGATGACCTTGGGAGATAGAGTTTTCTCATAGTCAGTTTCACTGACAATCCACTTGCACTTGATTGTCTTCTTTTGATGAACTGACTTGGGAGCCTCCTACGTCCCAATGTCTTTCTTTACCTTCAAGAACTGCTCAGGAGACATGTCCAGTTTATGCTTTGGTGGCTGGACATTCTTAGCATTGAAGATTTTCAGTTTAGATGGTTTTTCAGAGTCATCAGTCACCAGTCATTTAACTTCAGCAAATAGCTAAGCTGCACCGCATAACCCTTTGATTGCTTGGACGATTGAAACTTATTCCTCAAGATGTTTAAAATTATATTCTTCCAGTTCAATCTCCGACCAGCCATGATAACAGTTATAGCTTGAAATTTCTCAAGAGTAAGTGCAGCAAAGGATCCAGTCTTTGCTAAAAGCCCTTTGGCCACTATATCTTCCAGCAGTTGCACCTTTGGCTTCAGCTCCTTCTTGGCATCGGAAACTTTGATTTTTCGACCATCAGCAGGCATAAGGGTTTGCATCTCTTCAACATCAAATGCCTTTACTTCAGAGAAGTTAACTAGCCCATCAGTAGGCAGTTGAAATAGGTTGCAGAAGAAGTCCTCGCCAATGATCAGCAGCTGATCATTTACCTTAGTCGCGATACTGCCGGTTGTAGTTACATAGCCGTTGGCATAGAGATCCTGGATCTCTTTAGGATAGATTACTTGGGAAGATAATCCCAAGAATTTTTTCAGTCCTGCTTCTTCCAGTTTGATGAAGATATTCTTCACAGCTTCATCTGATACAGTTATAACTGAGTCAAATTCAATTGCCATTGCGTTCATGACATGAGCTGGGATCGGATTTGCCATTTGAATGAATGTTTTTCTGCGAGAAAGAAAACTTGAATTTATTTTTGCTCTGTAAATTTGAAGTAAGCGTAAGGAGAGAAAAACTGAATTGGAGCGGGTATAGTACTGATGTAAGTGACTGTTCAAATTATTGGACACATGTCAGTCCAGGAAAATTTGAATTAAAAACATGTGTACGTGTAATGAAAACGTGTATAGAAAATGAATGGATTATGTGGGTCCACATTTCAAAATACTATTCATTGAAAGACAGCAATTAATGCTTTGACAAACAGTCACATCATTTAATATAGAATATTATTCGATTTATCAATTAACATATTTGAGAAGGTCAGTTGGGTCAGCAACTGAGCGACCAGTTGAAAACTTATTCAGTTCAGTTGAAGACCAACTGACTATTTTTTTCTCAGTTAACTTTTCAAATCAATATTCCCCCTCAAAAAATGCAAATAAATAAGGGTAAGATAAACTTAGTGTGAATCAGTTAAGGTCAGATGACTCTTTTTCTTCCTCCTGTCTCTTTAAGACTTGTCTATAAATTAAGATAATAGTTATTTGGTAATGACATCTAAACTCCAATGGATTGTAGAAGCAGCACACACGTCCCTCATCCTTCATGGACGCCTCGACGTATTCAGAGATTTAAAAGAGATGCTGAATAATACGTCTTTACAGAGGTTATGTCTGTTTGGACTACCGCCCACGATATTCAATCAATCAATACTGGATAATTCCCTGCTTCTACTAAGCAGATATCACTTACAAGGATAGAGTATGCACTAAAAGACTTTGATCGATACAAACTTGTAACAAACCTACTTCAGTTTGGACTTAACACTGCAAAAACTGTAACTCTTAGTTTATTAAATATCTCATAGTTCTTCGACTGAACTTAGCACAAGTGATCTAGTTAAGATCAAATAAACAATAAAATGGTTTGTGTCTCTAAGCTCGAAAGGTAGCATCAAATGCTACAAATAAATCAGATAAGTGTGAGCTTATTTTATTCTCGATTAAGAGCGATAAATTCAGCAGGATAATAACAAGCTTGAGAGAATAGATAGATCGATTGTTTTCTCAACTGCTCTTCTAACCTATTTATAGGCTTCTCTTCAACAGTAACATTAAATATAATTTGAATCAATATATCCGTTGATTGCCACGTCAATATTCCTCTGACATTCGTACACTGTAAGATCTGAAATGCGGCGTTCCACTTCGAGTTGCAGACTACTTTGTACTATTGTCGGTTGAATGTCCTTTTCAACAATTGATGATGTGTACAGCTGAATGATCAGCCGATAAGCTCACAACTGAATATATCAACATATCAGTTTCCAACTGTTTAGTTAGTTGTCCTCTTAAGTTAAGTTCAGCTGGTTTCAGTTGCCTTCGATAAACTGCGCATTAATTATCAGTTAGGCAACTGTCAGTTGATTTAATAGTTCAGTTATTTCAAGCTACTTGATCAGTTAGTCCAATAAATTAATCACATAGTTTGTCAAACAACCGAAATTAAGTTTCCAACAACCCTCATAGGAGCAGCCCTCCCCATCACTTTTCAGCAGCCCTCCCCATCGATTTTCAGCAGCAACTAGCAGCCACATTTTTTTCCTCCATCATTTTTAAAGCAAGCTCCTTCCCCGCTCCCCCGGTTCATATCCCGCGCATATTTCTTCAAGTTCAAGCGTATAATCATCAAGGCATGTGTTGCATCTTTATTTTCGCATCATTCATGTAGTGTTATGTATGTGTCATGTTTGAATATTTCATAAACCATGCATGCATAACACGTTTCTTGCTTCGGTTGCTCATGTTCTTGAGCATAACTCACGTTTTTATGGTTATTGTGCAAGGGGACTGCCGATTTAGGTTGCTAAGGGGCTGGAGTCGGTGAGTCTCGAGTTCTAGCATAGGCCAATCGAGTCCTTGGTTTTACAGCTTGGTTATGAGTAGATTGGGTGTTGGGACTGAGCCGGTGGTGCAAGGGTCGATCCAAGCCATGGACTAGACCCTGGTGGGTCAGAGTCAATGGTCTAAGATGGCTCGAACGCTGCTAGCGAGTTGTTCCAAGTTTGGTCTCGGTTGGAGTTCTTTTGGTGACCCTCGGGTGTGTGTGTATTACAGCGTGCATGGGGCTATGGTTCTTGGTTAGATTGGTCCAGGAGGGGTCCAGGGGTGAGTTAGGTGTGAATGATGTAGGTGAGCTTTTTAATCAGGATACTGGAGGTGCCGAAGACTGAGTGGGCAGAGCTGAATGTGTGCATGCGAGCCCGAAGACCATATTTTTCGTACATCATGTTTTGAGTTAGGAGTGGACATGAATATTTTATACGCATTTGTTTTATTATGTTGATGGTTATCATGATTTTTATACATTGCATATTTGCTTTATTTTAAAACGTAAGTCTAGGTTTGACGATTTGTCATTATTCTAACTGCATTATTTTGTATCTGGTAATTGATTACTATTATTTTTAAAAGGTGTAATTTTCAGCAGTATTGCAGCATGCATGATTTATGAATTTTGAAAATGAGGTTACAAAAAAAATTATAGCACTTTAAGTAGTAGTCGTTTCATTGACAATAATGAATGTAGCTCTTCTGAGACAGGTACTCAATCATGTCCTGACAAACTCAAGTCTAAGATGTCCGATCTAGCACAATATATGAACTTGATTAGCCAAAAGCCCAACCCAATCGAAAAGTAAAGCTTGAGAACATAAGCAAGAATAAAGGTTTAGGTTATGTTGAACCATGGAGTTATAAGTCCAACCGAACATGACTTAAATGCAGACAAGGTCAAGCTAGTCACATCAGCTTGAATTGGTCTCGCAAGAAGCCAAATCCAACCAGACATTATTCTATGAAGGTAAACCTATGCGTTACAATCATTATAGGCATGTTCTAAAGAGATACAGACTGAATAAGAAGGATTAAAGGCCTGAACAACATCTGGTGAGAAAGAAAACACATCACACAACATTATATTGTTTTGCACAAGCTCGTACTCTTTTGGATACAAACACTAGCAAGTCTTTTGGGCTAATTTAAGCATGAGTTCCGAAAGGATTAATCTGTTCATGACCCAATTAGATTTATGTACCAAAGGTCTATTTGATTGATTGCATGCTTTAAAGAATAAATTCATCAAATATTCAATTTTTTTAATCTGGATAATGAATACTACAGACATATAAACGGTGATGTCAAGTTGTTATATGTACTCATTGATTACAAAGTACCAAGAATTATATTCAGTGACAACTCTAGGGTTAGGAAAGAAACTTAGATCTACATTCAAGAAAAAATGAAGCAATTCAACGGCTCGATATTTGGAACTTCTTCATATGAATTTATTTGGTTCAATACCCGTATGAGAGCCTATGGAAAAGAAGCACATTTTGGTGATCATTAATGATTTTTCAAGATTTACATGTGTCATCTTCATGAGTTCTAAAGATCATACCGTTGCTTATCTTAACAAGATCTTAAAGAGAATTAAAATGATAGATTTTCAGTGGTGGATAGGATAAGGAATGTTAGAGGAACTGAACTAATAACAATTTTCTCTCAATCTATCTAAATTACAATGGAATAAAACATGAGCTTTCAGATGCAAGATCACCTAAGAAAAATGGTGTTGCTGAGAGAAGAAATATAACACTTAAAGAAATGGCTCGAATCATGCTAGCTGAATCTCGTATTTCTCAAAGATTTTAGGCAGAAGTTGTGAACAATGCATGTTATACACAACACCGATCAATAATTAACAAAAATAATGGAAAGACCCCTATGAGATCTTAAATGGCAAGCAGCTAAAAATCTTCTACTTTCGTATATTTTTTTGTAAGTGTTTCATTCACAATAATGGTAAAACACATTTAACCAATTTTGATATTTAATCTGATGTGGATGTATTCTTAGGTTATTCTTTTATTAGTAAAGCATATAGGGTTTAATGGAACTAGATGGATGTTTAGAAACCAAATGGATGATAGATGAGGCATTATGAGATTCAAACTGGATAGATGTGATGCAGGAAGAACTTAATCAGTTTTTGAAAAGCAAGGTCTGGCACCTAGTTTTCCGATCATCTAATCAATGGTTTAATGGAACTATATGGGTGTTTAGAAACAAAATGGATGAGACTGGATCATTTGCAGGGAATCACGCTAAACTTATAGCTCGAGGATAGAGAAAAGAAGAAGGCATAGATTTTGATGAATCATTTTCTCATGTAAGTAGACTTGAGACAATTAGAATATTTCTTGCATTTGCTTCTTATAATTATATTAAGGTTTAGAAAATGGTTGTTAAGTCTGTATTTATTAACGGCTTACTTAAAGAAAAAATATATTTCGAACAACCACTAATATCGGCACCAATTGCAGTCATTCTCTTCTCTATTCTGAGTAGGCTAAGTATTGTTGAAAGAGAGAAGACCGCCACACAGTCTGGGATACCATCAATTGACCCCAAATCCAAGGGCAATGGAATTCTTATCAAACCTAAAATTTTGTCCAATGTTCAAGTTGCAATCAATATGGTGATGCCATGTGTTAGTGATATTGCTAAAGAAAGAATGAGGATGTTTGACACATGGGGACTATAGAGCGGTGGTTCACTTTGATGTGATTAAGAAGGAAAGAAGATTAAAAGCATTGAAGAGTTGTAGCAAACAATTTTTACATGGGCTGAAACTGATCTGATCTCAAAAGCTCTACAACGACAAGATTTTATCGAAATTGAATTGATTGAAAGTGTGCTCTGACAATTCATTAAAGAAAATAGAGCACATTTCAACCCCCACAGCCCAACGATGAGATATGACTCTGTGGCGATCAGCCAGTTAGAGATTGATGCCCTATCAATTTCTATGATTTTAAAAGTCAAGAGGCAGGGATATAAACTATTGGAAACTACTGAAGAAAATTATGCAGAAATTTTTGACTTATGAGGAATCTAGTCAGTGACAAGCATTCTAGTTGATAAGAAACAAACTGAACAGATGGAGATACCCACTGAAGAAACTCAAGTCGGAGACCCGTTAACTTTGAGTGCTGAGAATCCTAATGTGGGAGAACTTCCTGAAATTCAAGTTGGTCTAAAAGCACAACTCAGGCTGGTGAGCAGGTTGACAAGTCTGAGTCATATATTACCTCATCTGAACAAGCTATTGATCAATCCACTCCAACTCCCACCATTGCCAACACCACAAAATCACCTCCATATTCTCCATCAACTGAAGCTCAAACCGCCA
Organism: Primulina tabacum; assembly: GCF_025594145.1. Classification (NCBI taxonomy): domain Eukaryota; kingdom Viridiplantae; phylum Streptophyta; class Magnoliopsida; order Lamiales; family Gesneriaceae; genus Primulina; species Primulina tabacum. The sequence continues at coordinate 20,564,890 of NC_134565.1, forward strand.
GAGATAACACTAATCTTTGTGGATGAATTAGTCTACTCTATGTCCATTTTGATTTAGATCAGTCCAAGATGGACCCTTCTTCTCCTACGCATCAAGATCCAATTTTTTTCAAAATAATGAGTCTATATAGAGGAATGAAGGATCGTGTGCTGGTACCTTTGAAGGCATTTCAAACAATATATTCTCCAATGAGCTGCAATAGCGCGTGTTCTAAGAATTTTAACACCGATAAATTAAATCGAATTTGCTTATAAACCAATCGGAAGACACTCGAAGTAATCCGTCGTGACGAAGACTGATAAATTAGAAAACATTTTAACTTATGTAAACTGAATAACTGAAAAGCAGGGGATCAGTTGTCGCATATATCAGTTCAGTTATGGTAAGAACTGAACTGGCGGATGCTTCAACTGATCAAGTTATTTTGAAAACAACAGTTAATCAGTTAACTACACAAGATATGTTTATGGATGTTTCGGAGACTTCAACTGGTCCTACGTCACCCCTTTTACCACCTCGGGTAGGATCCACTAGAAGACTTTGATTTATACAACTACTTGTACAAACCCACCCAACTTAGGACTTAACAACTGCCTAACTGAACTCCTAGTCTAGACTGAAGACAGCATCTTCCAGCCAACACTTCTTTAGCGTCTGTGTGTCAAAGACTACATACACAAGTTTAACGTCTTTATGCAAGACTATATTTGAGTGGTGGTGGAGTGTGTGTGTGAGAACTGAACATGGATGTTCTTACACACTGAGGGAAATAAGCTTCTAAACTAAGCTGATATGACTGAGAATAGTTCCCTCTAGGTTGAATGCTTCTTGAAAACAGATAGGCAAATAGGCGTGCCCTTTCTTTTTCCACACTTTCTCTGGTTCTATTTTGTTCTCACTCTATGTTTTTCGTCTCCACTGATCTTCTCTATATATAGGCGGGAAACTGATCGTACAGTGAGACTCAATTGTTGTATCTGTTGCATCTTGAATTCGTTCCTTGGACTCTGTGTCTCGACTTTTTGACTGCTCTTCTGAAACATTTGTCATTAATGCTCTGATTCAACGTTCATTATTGTCCTTTGACTGGACAACTACTTTGTACCTTTGTGTATAGCTGGAATCCACTGAATGTGTTTGTTTTCATCTACAACTGAAAGATTCTGACGCTACGAACTAGTCAGCTGAACTGATCTTCAGTTGGGCTGGTGAAATCAACTGACTCGTAAGTTGAACTGATTTCACTCTCGTTCAGTTGGACTGATGAGCTGAGTTTCTTCATCGGTTGTACACTCCTTCGGCTGGCCGGGCTTCTGAGGTTCTCCTGCTGAATAACTTATCAACTGGACAACCAGCTGAACTACTCAATTGACATATCAGTTAGCCTTATTCAATTTGTTCGATCGGTTGGATCTTCAGTTTGCGATGAAATCAGCTCGGACTGATCCTAGCTTCTGCACACTAAGTTAGTACATTAATAACACAAAATATTAACATCAAAATTAATATTGCGAGCTTGAAAAGTTCCAACAAGGAAAAACTCCAAATTAATCATTGTCAACCACTCCAGCTGGTGAACCTGCGCAAAAAGATGATATTATATCTCCAAAAAATCTGACCAACAAGGAGATGGTGATTCATAGCTCTTTTCTATCAAAAGTTGAACAAGTCCAACTGGGACAAGAATTTATGGAAATTGTGGTTGAACCACAACCCACCCAGAGTCAAGCCGCTGAAACTGCGATCCCATCGATCATTACTCCAGCAGCTAACTCTACACCATAAATGCATAAGGAATTTCTTTTTGAAAATCCAACCAGTGGAGAAATTATCGTTCTTTTAGCTTCCACTACCTCTTCAAGCCCTTTTGATATGTTCAACATGCTCTTAAATATCATAAAGCATTCAACTCTCAGAACCTAAAGGACAATAGATTAAATATCCTTTTCCACTAAAAGTGTCGACTCAGTTTCATATTGTATCTCAATCAATTAGCTCAGTGGAAATCAAGAGCCTTGCTCACAAATTGGAATTTGACAATTTCAAAGACCAAGTTCTGAAGAAATTGATATCTATTGGGACGTAATGCCACACAGTTTATGCTGATCATGTCAAAATGAAACATAAAAATGTCAATATGAATGTTGAAATATCCGGACAGATGAACCAAAAAAAGAATCATATGGATCAGCGGATGGATCACAATCAAACAACCATTGCAAGACAGTTGCAGAAAATTCTTGAATATATGCAGTTTGGTGATGTCAAAAAGAGGGAAGGCGTGGATTATAAAAAGTTGAAGAGCAAAAAAAATTGGGCTGAAAGAGAAAAGTACGAAGAGTCTAAGAAGGACGATGAGAGGAGAAGGCAAAAAGAAAAAGCTGGAAGAAGAAGATGAAGAGGAGGATGAAGCAATGGTGGTGGGAGCTCAAAATTCCGCACAGATAGGTTTTTCAATATATTTTTAGGTGTAAGAAGATTTTACGCATTATCACAAAGAAAAATATTTTTAAAATTCATGTCCTATTTGCCTTAATTGTTTATCTTTTTCTTTGTAAACTAGTTTTGCAGCTTGGTTTTTCATCTCCAAAAACTATGAAATTGTTAAGAAATATTATACCTTAAGTTTTAGTAATAATAAATATAGCATCGAGTTGATTTATGGTCAAGCCGCCAAGTATTTTTCATATATATACAAGACTCTAGCAACTATATAAGCTCAGATCACTCAGCATTATATCATAAACTCAAGATGCGGAGATCATATATCTTCTGATCGGACCAAGCCTTCAATAAAATGCACAAGTCGCACTAGATCGGTCAGATATTAGCAGATCAAGATGGATACTATAATTCGAGATGTTCAATAACTACAAGATAAAGTAATCAAAGCATAGTATACTACCAACTCGCGATTGGTAAAGTATTCCCAAAGTGTCAAAGGTCAATCAGCTTTTCAGAAACTAAAGTTGGAAAAAGATAAGCTAAAGCTAGAAAAAATAACAAAGGAACATTAAATGACATTTAATGAAGAGTACGATGATTGATAGTGATAATGTCATTCTGTCGGAATTTAGTACGGATGATCGTTGAAAAACATTTTCGACTTTTGGAATTTTTCAAATATAAATATGCATATGAAGAATTGAACAAAAAAAAAATCAATAATCGACTTAACTACGTGCATTTCAATATGCATTATACAAGATCTTGAGCACTATCATTTGATCAGATATCAAACTAGTCAACTTAGCACAAGCTTATCAGACTACATCGGATCTTGTAAGGATCATTTTTTGCTACCCTACCAACTTAAGTTGTCAAATCTAACAGTTGGTATTTGTATTGGTTTTGGGTGAATCGAGGGTTCCTGAACAGGCAGAAGTTGTTGTGTGACCACAAAGAGTTTCGATTTTGGCAGTGATAAGTCCTATTCGAAGTGGGTTACTACAAAGTGTTGTAAAACCAAAGACTTTTCGTAGATTTTTTTAAGTAGAAGAAGGGATGACATAAGAGTATTCATCTCTGAATATCCATAAATTATTTCTTCTTTATCGTACGCACTTTCTATTGCTTGTTTGCATATCTAGTCGTTTATTTGTTAAGTGTTGCTAATATTACATATATATTTTATCATTAGTATAGCCGGACAGTTTTCGCATTTATTTATTTTTAATAGTTCAGTGAAGTCTTATAGTTCAAGAAAGTGTCTTAACAGCATAAAATCTGTTAAAACAGACTCGATTTTAGCAAATATATTAAAGATGTATATTAATCTTCTATAAACTTTGTTGGGTTTATTTTTTAAATAATTTAATTTTAAAAAATTAATTCAAAAATAATTTTAAAAAAATTGCAACAATACTGCAATCCGCGCTTCGTAAGCGCGGACGGTGCTCATGTGGACCAGCGTAAGCGCGGACGCTCCTACGTGGACCAGCGTCTGCGCTTCGTAAGCGCGGATGCTGGTCCATGTGTACAAAGTCCGTGCTTCAGTAAGCACGGACTCTATATATAATATTTTTTTTAAAATATTTTCGATTTTTATTATCCGTTCATTTTGCTTCGCTTTATCATTAATTGCCTGAACATTTCACAGTGAAAACTGAAGATCTGAAAATTCACGTGAACTTCAATAATTCAAATATGAATAGTCTTCACATTCCTCTCCTATATAATTGATGAAAAATTCAACGAATGAGTTATCAATTTTCTCATAAATTTTCTCTCAATTTTCATTGGCAAAATGTCTAACATTGACGTACTCTTATATTTTGGTGGTCATGTAGTTAGCGATAATGGATCGGTTGAATATAGCATTCCATTTGTTAGACCGATACGAGTATTACGATCTATTAATTTGATGGAATTAGTTGAAGTTGTGCATAAAATGTTAGCAATCGATCCAGCGAATTTCTCTCTGAAGATGTCAACAAAGTATTCATTCATGGAGAGAGTATCTTGGCATGAAATTCAAGTCAATCTCGTTGATAACGATGCTTTACAGTTTATAATGCAATGTGACAATATGCATATTTTGCATCTGTACGTGGAAGCAAATTCAATTGAGCATCATGTTCGATTTGATGATCCTGAATCCTACGTTCCACATGCATCCGATTCAGGTTTCTATAACCAACCCGGTACGTCTGCATATGGTGGTTTGCAAGAGCAAGAATGTTATGTTGTACAGGTTTCTGAAGGACTCGGTAATATGAGTTTCGATCATGTAAGTGGGCCTTGGGATCAATATATAAATGTTTCGTCGGAACAAAATAATGCTTCATATTGGCCGAATCCAACATTATATATGAGTGCTCGTTGTGTACATAACACCCCCCTAAAATTAGGGGGGTGTTATGTATCAGGCCAATAATGATGATATTTGGAGGACTGATTTTGAACCCGATATTTCATACAGTGAGTCTGAAGAAGAAGAAGTGAATGTTGATGATGAAGTGAATACTTTTACAAATCCTGATGAGGGGACATCATCTCGACACCCACCACGCGACACATTACAGAGACAGACCGTACCATTTCTTTCAAACACTTCTGAAATGCCATCATTTTTCAATAAATATTTTGGGGAAGGGCCTCCTGATTCTGTCGATGTTCCTTGTGGAGTGCAATCAAGCTATTACAATCCGGATAGAGGTGAATTATGCGTTAATAAGTTATTTAAAGATAAGAATGATCTTATTGCATCTGTGAAGGATTATTCAGTTAGATTTGTCAGGCGTGAATACCGTGTCGTGGATAGCACACGCAGTTTGTGGAAGTTACGTTGTAAAAATAATTCTTCTACGGTCATTTGTCGATGGGGACTTCACGCTTCTTTGAAGGCCAAGACTGGTTATTGGAAAATAACAAAATATGGCGGGCCTCACACATGTATATCTACCTCTGTTGGTATAGACCATAAGAATTTGAACAGTGATATGGTGGCACATACGCTATTGGGAGTTGTTCGTTGTGATCCTTCGTACGAGATTAAGTATATCATCGAAAATGTTAAAGATAAATATGGATATCAAATCTCGTACACGAAGGCATGGCGAAGTTTGAAACGTGCTATGGAAATTGCTTATGGTACATGGGAGAGCTCCGTTAAATTGCTTCCAAAATATATGTGTGCTTTGTCCAAATATAATCCGGAAACAGCTGTGGAGTGGAAGCATCTCAGAGCCAACACTGAAATTTGTAAGACACTGAACTATGTTTTCTGGGCATTCAGGCCATGTGTTGATGGGTTTTGACATTGTCGGAAAATAATTAGTGTCGATGGTACACACTTGTATGTCAAATACAAGCACAAAATGTTGATTGGTGTCACTCTGGATGCGAACAATCAGATTCTACCGCTAGCATTTGCTATTGTGGATGAAGAAACAACAGATTCTTGGAAATGGTTCTTGGAGAACCTAGGAAAACATGTTGTTCGTGGTGAAAATAGTGTGTGTCTTATTTCTGATAGGCATAAGGGAATCGTGCGAGCAATTGAAGATCTACCATATTTTCAACCTTCTTACGGTGTGCATCGCTTTTGTTTGAGACATGTGTGTTCAAACTTTAACGCTAAATTCAAAGACGTGCATTTGAAAGATTTATGCTGGGCGGCAGGCACACAAAATCAAATCTGTAAGTTTGAAGCAATAATGGAGGCAATCAAGCAAAAAAACATTTTGGCGCACCGATATTTGGCTGGAATTGCTAAAGAAAAATGGAGTTTGGCTCATGACAGTGGTCGACGTCGTGGGGTGATGACAACCAATATGTCGGAGTGTTTGAACAGTGTGTTGAAGGGTGCTCGTAGACTTCCTATATCTGCCATAGTACACATGACACTTCTGAGGTGTGTACAATATTTCATTGAATGTGTGACAAGAGGTGGTCGTATGGTTCAGGAAAATCAGCTGTGGTCAGATTATGCATGTCAGAAGTATGAGAAATGGGCGAGAAAATCTAGTGAACATCGTGTTTTCAAATACGATGTACGTGAGCAAACTACTTCTGTTGCAATGGTAGGAGGACCAAGTCAGTGGCCAACATATGCAGGTCGTAAATTTGTTCAATGAGTGATTGTTCATGTGGTAAATGGAATATTTTTGGCATCCCATGTTCCCATGCTATTTGTACAGCTAAGTGGCACTCCTTGGATCCCACGACACTTGTGCAGCCCTGGTATAACTTATCTGAGTACTTAGCAACGTACGAGGGCAGATTTCAACCTCTTGCAGATGAGCGTTACTGGGATCCTCCAACTTTCGAGTTGCGCCACAACCCGGTTAGACGTGAAAGAAGAAGAGTTGGTAGAGACAGAACAACTCGAATTAGAAATGAGATGAACACACTGGGTTTAAGAGAGAGACAACAATGCTGAAGTCTAATTTTAATTTGTATTAACGTCTGATATGTAAGCAACTAATTTGTTAACAAAAAAAGAGTTGAAAAAAATTTTCGTTTATTCAACGCGTCGTCGTAGAATTTTTTTTTAATAAAAAGAAAACTCGTAGCGCCGCAGCGCTAATAGTTAAGCGCCTCGGCGCCAAAGCCGAGGCGGTGATTTGCGGAAATCTGGCACCGAGGCGCTAAACTATAAGCGATGCGGCGCTTGTCTCCCGAAGACCCAGCGCCGCGGCGCTAGATCACTTATTTAAAAAAATAACCTTCCCCCACCCTCATTTCTCCATCTTTAACATCACCATATCCTCCCATTTTTTCTTCTCTTCCCACTTTAAAAAAATCAACTCCACAAGTCGCTCTCGGTCGAAGTGAAATACAATTTCGGTTGTAACATAAGGTAACATTATTCATGTTACGAATCATTCATCAATTTCATGTCAACTTTTGAATTAACAATGTTATAGAGTTTGTGCATATAACGTGTTCGATATAATGCTTCAATTAGATAGTTGTTAGTAATAGGTTGATTTACGTACTAGGGCGATTTATATGTTTGCTATTTTTTCGTTTTTGACAAGTTCTAGGTTATTAGTGCGATTTCAAACATGCCACCGAGGAAGAAAAGCAAGCAAGTGGATTCTGGGGATGGTCAGTCGTCTCATGATGATTTTGAAAGACGACGTTTTTGGGATGCAGTTGCAGCTCAAAATTATACTAAATTACAAGAGAAAAACATGCAGCGAGAAAGAAGGATGGATCAGAGCGTCCAGGGTTGTGACACATTAAATCTAGCTCAGCATTTGCATTGGGCTGAGTTTGTGAAGCCACCACCAGATGCTGTGATGTCAGTTGTCCTGGAATTCTACGCTAACTTGATGGTTAGGCATGAGGACTATCACGTGAGAGTAAGGGGGCAGATGGTTGCCTTTGACAGCAGGACTATTAACTCGTTGTATTTCATGCCTGACTAAGAAAACGACGATTACACGAGATTTATGAGAGAGCCCTATCCCTATGAGACGATAATCAACACACTTTGTGACCCGGGCACAGTTTGGAAGCTCAACAATCAGCGAGCTCCGGTCACATTTCCTGCGACATGCATGAGTAGGGAGGCATATAACTGGTACCATTTTGTCGCTGCACGGTTGATGCCATCTGGCCATGTTTCTGATGTCACTGAAAAGAAAGCAGCATTGGTGTATTGCATCATCACCGAGAAGAAAGTGGATGCAGGTCAGGTGATTATGAATTCGATTCTGCAGGCGGCACGGGGCACATCCACAGTTAGCATGCCCCATTCTTCGACCATCACGGAGCTTTGCCGCCTGTCTGGGGTTATATGGGATGATAATGAGCCAGTCTTGCACAAGAAAGGCGATATTTTAATTTATGGAAAGATCCCCGAGCGATAAAAGACGGAGGCAGATTGAGAGTGGTCCGAGCGAGGGTTCAGGCAGTGGAGCACAGCCACAGCCCGCCAGACAGGCATGTGCAGAGAGGAGACAGACCGCACACCAGCATCTTGACGAGCTAGAGCGCATGATGAGGAGAGAGTGGCAGATATCACACAAGCAGTGGGAGATGACACGCGAGCAGTTTGATTACGTGCATGGTTTTAATCGTGTGCTTGCGCAGCGCTTCCCTGCAACAAGCGCCTCTGAAGAGCCATTTCCAACCCCACCAGCATTTTCACATCGACCCGTCGAGGATGATTTTGAGTATGATGAGGATGACGAGGTTTAGCTGTCAGGCAAGGACAGCGAGTCCTAATGTCTTCTCTGATTTGGCATCTTATCCTTTTGTTTCTGTATTTTATTGTTTTTCAATGTCAAAATCTTCAAACATTTGTAATTTCAAACTTTCGTTTAAAGTTTTTTATGAAATATTATTATGGATCACGTGTTTTTTATGACACGATGAATTGAGGTGTATGTTTTTATTATTGAATTTCGTTATGGTTTAACTATGTTTCTTTGTTGTGCTATATCTCAATCGATGGAAACAACTTGTATAGATAATACAATTTATACTATGCAAAAATGCAAACTGTACAACAATAGAAATTATATAGTTACAATTAAGTAGAAAAATCATCGTCATAATTAAAATGATACAAATGACTAGCTGTTCCACAGTCAGGTGGATTGCGTCTTCTCGTTAGACATGTCAAAATGGGTTGGCGGGGCGGGCCAGCCCGCCACCCACCGCAACCCGCCATTAGACGGGGCGTGGCGGGCCTCTAAATGGTCAAACCAACCCAACCCACCTTGGGTCGCAGGTTAGGCGAGCCGACCCGCTTATTTTTTTAAGAAAAAAATGCTAAACATATTTCAGTCAAATAATTTCATAGAATAATTAAAAACATTGAAATAAAAAATTAAGAAAGCATACAACATAATCCATAAAAAGTAAAGTGTTTAAACCAAAAATGAAGATTGAGACATGGAAGACAACATAAAGTCGAGGAAAGAGACGGTTGTAAATTTTAAAAAATATTATGTCTTCAACAATACACATAATTAGCAAACATCCGTCAGGTCCACAAAATTTCACTGCAACTCGTCGGACTTCAAACGAAACCACTCTTGGGTTCACAAACAACAGCTATGCTTAAAAATTATTTTAAGATTCATGAATAAAATTTACAGAAATTTCTTCCCTTTTGTTTTCTTTATGAATATCTGTAAATTTCTCTTTTTTTATTTTCTTTATGTATATTTGTTGTAAGAGTAAATTATCAATAAATTTGTTCTAAGAGTAAATTATCAATATATTTGTTCTAAGACATGAAGGTGCATGAAACTTATTCCACTTTTTATATAAAACTTAAAACTTTAAAATATAAAAATTTATCCTAATTTGACGGGCCAGCCCGCCCCGTTTGGGCTCGACCCATCTTGGCCCGCAACCCAAACGGGCTCAGCCCATTTGGCCCGCCTCTAAACGGACTTCTATTTTATCAACCCAACCCGTTCAATTTTTATAGCGGGGCGGGCCGGCTTGACGGACCTAACCCAATTTGACAAGTCTACTTCTCGTCCCTCTACGCAATCCTACATTTTCAGGATTTTTCTCATTAGAGTAACCTGGATAAGTGATAGGTGAAACAACATTCCTCTGTGGTCGAGTGTCATGCACAATATGCTGAGGTCTAACATTAAGCAAATTCGTAAAATTTTGTGTGTTCGACCAATAAGGAGTCTGAAAATCCTGCTGACCAAACGAACGAAAGTAAGCAAACCCTGAATCACTGAAAAAACCAGGTTGAGCAGTAGAGGTTCCTGAAATATTAAATTCAGCTGACGTAATAATAGTAGAGGCTCCTGCAAACCCACTTGGTTGCCTAACCATGTCACTTCTCCACCCGATTGATGACTGATGCGAAAAAGGAGAAGGCGTACTAAAATTTTGTTGAACATTAAATTATCCAACTAAAGTATTGTACGGATGTGGTTGAAAACCAACGACAGTAACTGCAGGTGATATGGTGCGCACACTTATTTGATTATACTATTGGAAGTAATCTTCGTCAGTTTGCATCAATTGCCCGTGTCGCACCCCTTTAGAAACATATCTCAGCCTATTATTCCACAACTCAATTGAATTTCTACGATAATCTCTCCAATCGGTGTTTCGATGTCCTATTCTCGTGATATTATGCATATCGTCATTGTCGACGGCAGACCCTGGAATTGATTGTCGTCTTCGAAATTGTCGCATGACCCGATTAGGACGATGCATCTTCACGATGTCAAAGCATATAAGGGGACAAACACATCGCCATATTTTGTTGTCGTATGAATCAATAATCGTCTTCACATCTATGTCATTCTTCTGATAGACGATCCAATTAAACTATAAAAAATAAATATGTTAAAATTAAATATTCAATATGTTCAATAGTATAATTTAATCACTATTAAATATTACAATTCTATAATACCTCATTATTATTCATACGATCTAGAGAATCCCTTATAATTCTTACAGAATGTGTAGGCGAATGTGTGTAATTAAATCCAAATTTCCACCTACAATTACAAAAAAAAAAAAATTACATGTCAAGAAAATATACAAGATATATATGATTTTACCACAATAATTTTTAAATATTACCGTGCACCATATGGAGAAACTGGAATAAAAGCATCCGTTTCAACGGGAGGTACAACTAATGTTAACCCATCTCGATCGGGGTTAACACATTTAATCATGCTCCATGCACATATTTGCTTATAATAATAAAAATAGTTCAACAAATTTAACAAAAAAAATGTGTTAAATAATCACATCACATTAATGATACCTGCAGGATATATAAGGGTCCAGCCATTGTAGTCTTCTCTATACGTGACGCGTTACACAACTCACAGTATAGAAATGCTAAAACTGCACTACCCCAACTATATGACTTGACGTTATCAATATCCCGTAGCAGTTGCAAAAATATTAGTCTTGCAGACCCTCCTTGATAATCAGGGAACATTATTCCTCCAATAATCATTAACGCTACACACCGGGTATATTTGACAACATCTACTTCTGAAAGTATCATCATTAACAAGGTTAGACATGCAATAATCATGTAGTGCAGTCATAGATAGATGACCACCTTTCAAATGTTTTGATGCTGGCAAAAATCCCAACATATCCAAACATATGTGTTGTCATTCCTAAACTTTATGTGACACATCTACTCCAGTTACTGCTTCACCATCAATTGTTAGACCCCAAATTATTGAAACATCTTGTAACGTGACTGTTGCTTCACCACATGTAAAATGAAACGTGTGTGTCTCGCATCGCCAACGTTCAACAAGTGCATTAATCAAATGATTATCATAAACTTGTGAGCCACATTCTAAAACTCCATAAAAACTCATATGATTTAAATATGCCAGTACACAACTGTGTAAGTAATTATCAGTATATAACTTCCAAATCAAATTGTCTGACCTCTTCACTTTTACAATATCATCAACGGTTAAGGAAGAAACTTTTGATGACATATGTGTCGTTTGTAAATAGAGGACACTAGGATATTCTGGATTTTGATTATCTGCCATTCTGAACTATGTTGTAGATCTTCTCAACTTCGTCTCAAAAAATTTTCGGTGAGGAAAGGAGAAACCGAGAAATGCGAAAATGAGACGGAAAAGAAAAGAGGAGGAAAGAAGAAGAGGGGGAAAAAGAAGGAATCCATTCAGATAAGTGTTGGTTGAATGGAATGGTGCCACGTGGAGGAAGCGCGGACGCTCCCACGTGGAGCACCATCCGCGCATCGTAAGCGCGGACAGTGCTCCACGTGAGCACCGTCCGCGCTTACGAAACGCGGATTGCAGTATTGTTGCAACTTTTTTTAAAAGAAAATTTATTTTTCAATTAATTTTTAAAAATTAAATTATTTAAAAAAAAACCCAAACTTTGTTACCATCCTAAGAAACACACAATATTTGATGGAACCTCAACTTAAAAAATGTAATTGATTAAGCACTGTTACCATCCTAACAAACACACAATATTTGATGGAACCTCAACTTAAAAAATGTAATTGTATTAAGCACATCTTAATTATCTGTTTAATTAGGTCATCAGTTATATCTTTAAGAAAATGGCAGCATTAATTGCGACAATTACAGTAAACTAAATACTGATGCTTTATCCCATGAATAAAAAATTTAAGAGTAAACAAACTTTAGTGAAATTTAATCGTAATATGCTTAATTAATTTAATATCCACTAAAGTAGGGAAAGAATTAATTAAATCTTATATCCTGTCTGCCAATTGAGTGAAATTTTTTAAGATGGTATCACAAACTTCACTTTCAAATCTTCCTGGGATAAACACCGATATCATCTACGAATATATTACTTGTTAGTATGGCATAATTTTTTCCATAATCAAAAAATATTTATTTTTTTTAAGATACATCTCCAGTTCGACTTAATTATAAAATAATTATTTTTATTAAAAGTATTTTTTTTCTAAATATCTCTTGAAAAAAATACTAGAAAATAAAAACAATAAGAAAATACGTGGAGGTAGAAAAAGGACGGTACTTTATAATGGTAAGAATATTTAATGGAATTAAAAATTATTTTATCTTTATTTCTACTAACAATTACTAGAGAGTCAGTATTTATATGACAATGCAATATATATAAAAATATTATTATTATTATTATGAAAAACTGCATTTTGGTCATATGTATTTACTTTTTGTGATTATGTTATTCTATATTATCCGATATCTCTACTTTTTCGTAATATTTGTCTTTTCCGATGCATTAGCGATGCGGCGCTGATATGAAATAGACATGGTGGTGACGTATACAGTGTCAAACATTACTCTCGATAAAAAATGACTGAAATTGCCAAAATTGAAAAATTAAATAGTAAAATTGAAATTTGACTACATAGAAAGTCAAATCATAAATAGGTAATTATATATGTAAAAATGTATATCATTATTATTATTATTATTATTATTATTATTATTATTGAGTTAAAAATTACCGAGCAACTACCGCTCCCAGTAACATAGATCAGATGTACATGAAACTAATCAATTTTTCCGCACTTTATCAGTATAATTTTATCAACGGCAAAACCGATACCAAGACAAACTATTATATATATTCATCTCCGATCCTAATATATTTTCCATGACTAAAGAAAACCACACATAAATTATAAAATAAGGATTAGATATTACAATATATTTTGTTTTATGCAGAAACTTGTGTGAGACGGTCTCACGGGTTATATTTTGTGAGACAGATCTCTTATTTGGGTCATCCATGAAAAAATATTATTTTTTATGCTAAGAATATTAATTTTTATTGTGAATATCAGTAGGATTGACTCGTCTCGCAGATAAAGATTCGTGAGATTATCTCACAAAAGACCTACTCTTTATTTCGTTATTCAAAAATAAATATTGTCTTTTTCTTTTCGTGGGTTAACCCGTCGACCCAATAAAGAAGACATGGGAAACAACGTTTGGACCGAGGAATTGGATCAGAAGTATTTGCGAACATGATTCGAAATTCATCATAATAAATCAAATAAATTAATTTAGACTTGAAATTTATTATCAAATAGAGATTCACTTAAAACGAACCAATAAATTGATTTTTATAAATTTGAAATTTTGAACTTCAAATTTATCTTTAATGAATTTTAAATATATTTTTGTTGTTTAAATAAGTAAGATCATAAATTTCAATCCACTCTTATTTGTTTATATAGTATTTTATGTCAATTAACTGAAATGAATTTCAAGTTCACATAATAATTTTTATTATAAATTAATAATGCAAAATTTGAGCTCATATTACAGCGGATTATGCATCTTGGACAAACTGAACTTCTAGGTAAATATCTTCTAAAAAATTAGGTAAAATTTTGAAGGTGGCTTGTTAATTTAGTACACATGCACCTGATTAGAATACCATTAAGTGGTTAATCTATATCCTGATCGGGCCTTTATATAATAAAATATTATATACGTATCTTATTATTTTTTTTTAAAGGCAACTTTTAGTCGGTAATAATGGCTCAATTATTGGGAAATCGTGCAACCCCAACTTAAAATCCTTTTCCTACTCAAATACATTTTTTTTATTTTCTTGCCTAATCCAATTTAGCTGATCTTGTCGCATATGTATAACCACATTTACACATCCATACACAATACACACACACATATATATATATGAAGAAATTGTGAAAAACACACACTGTATTACTTTTTAATATTCAACATGAGTAATAATCAAGGTTTACAACATCTATTATATACATCTATTGAGAGGATTTAAATATAAAAACTAATATTACAATCCCTTAATTTAAGAACTATGACTGATATCAATCATTTATCCCATTGATATTATTATTCTTTCCATCTTCATTTCTCTTGATCATGGTATCATTTTTATTTCCATAAGAGATATCATTATCTTGCTCTGATTGTGGAGCTGAATGTGTATGAACGTTAATACCTTCCAGCAAACTTTGCCGGGGCTGGAGGCGAAGTTTGAGACGAAGAAGAGCAAGTGTATCTTTCGAAATAGGCTTTGTGGAGACGTACCGGGTAACTAGTAGACCTTGAGCAACTCTTTCACGCACAAAGTGATAATCGAGCTCAATGTGTTTGCTTCGAGCATGGAAGACCGGGTTTAAAGTCATATACAATGCACTAAGGTTGTCACAAAATAAAAGTGGAGGTTGTGATAAATGTACTCCAAGGTCTTTAAGAATAAATGTTAACCATGTAATCTCAGCAGAGGTATGTGCCATGGCTCGATATTCAGCCTCAGTGCTAGAGCGTGAAATGGTGGGTTGTTTCTTTGCACACCAGGAGATCGGATTGTGACCAAGAAATGTGCAATAACCAGTTGTTGAGCGACGAATTGTGGGGCAGCCTGCCCAATCTGAATCAGAGAAAGCACATAGATCAAGTGCAGTATGAGATGTGAAGTCGAGACCAAGTTTGATAGTTCCTTTGACATAACGTAAGATTCGGCGAATCATTTTGACGTGTGAACGAGTTGGAGTTTGCAGAATTTGAGAGACAAAATTAACACTGTAAGCAAGATCGGGTCGAGTGAGAGTGAGATATTGTAAAGCACCAACTATGCCACGATAATGAGTAATATCGGCAAGGGCGGTATTGTCGTCGAGTCCTTTAGTCTTGGCCTCAAGCGACGTGCTCATAGGTTTACAATCTACCATTTCTGTCTTCTCAAGAATGGTAAGAGCATAATGAGATTGAGACAGATGTAGGCCTTCAGAAGTATGTGTCACCTCCATCCCAAGAAAATGATGAATAGGACCAAGAACCTTCATGGAGAACTCAGTATGCAAGAGCTGAATAAATGTAGTAAGAACCTGAGAAGTTGATCCTGTAAGTAGTATATCATCAATATATAAAAGAAGAATTAAAGTGCCATGAGAAGATTGTGAGATAAATAATGATGGATCAGCTAGACTACAAAAAAAAACCATGATGTAAAAGAAAAGAGCTGAAACGATCAAACCAAGCACGAGGTGCTTGTTTCAAACCATAGATGGCTCGTTGGAGTTTGCACACATGTGTCGGAAGATTATGATCAACCATCCCTAGGAGGTTGTTCCATATAGATGTCTTCAGTGAGTGTGCCATGTAAGAATGCATTCTTGACGTCTAGTTGCCGAATATCCCATTTTCGAACTAGCGCAAGAGTGAGTACAATTCGGATAGTACCAAGTTTAATGACAGGTGAGAAAATGTCAGTGTAGTCTAGGCCATCTATTTGGTGATATCCCTTAGCAACTAGTCTGGCTTTGAGGCGATCAAGAGTTCCATCCGGTTTGAGTTTTGGTTTAAGAACCCACTTGGATCCAATGACATGCATCCCAAGATCACGAGGAACAAGCTGCAAGTCTGATTGTGATGAAGGGCATCCATTTCCTCTTGCATTGCTGCTCTCCAGCCATCATGATTTAGAGCAGATTTGATTGAAAGCGGTGTTTGAGGTATTGCTTGACTGGCAACTAGAAGAGCATACTTTGGATTTGGTTTGTAGGTACCAACGTGAGACCGAGTTGTCATGGGGTGCTGTTGAGGTTGAGATGGTTCAGGTTGTAAGGATTTGTCATGTTGAAATTCTGTATACTCCAAGCTTTCTTGGCAATGAAGAGAAGTTGTGTCTTCATTCGATCGTTCATTATATATAGAAGGGTTAGAATTCGTATCGGAGTTCCCTTGTGTTGAAGTTGATATGGGGCTTGTAAATGAAGGTGGTGATTCACGAGATGCTTCAAGCAAGAGAGTTGACTGATGCAGTGTAGGTGATGGAAGAGGTGAGTCAAAGACTTCTGCATATGGAGAAAACAAGTCATTGTGAGACGTAAGAGAGATAGGAGAACTAGTCCAAGAATCAAAAATACTCATCAATTGATTTTGTTGAACTGTTTTGTCATCACTTTGTTGGTTTTTAAATGGAAATTTTTTTTCATCAAAAACTACATGTCGTGAAACAAATATTTTTTGTTTGGGTGGATGAAAACATTTGTAGCCTTTGTGTCGATCACTATAGCCTATAAAAATGCATGGCACTGTTTTTGGATCAAATTTATGTTTGCGAGTATCCCAAGCATATGGGAAGCATCGAGAACCAAACACCCTTAAAAATGAATAATTCGGATGCACTTTTTTCAATTTAAAAAAAGGTGTATCGAAGTCAAGAGAAGTTGAAGGTAGACGATTAATAAGGAATACTGTAGTTGTAAATGCTTCTACCCACAAGTACAAAGGAGCACCACAATGAAATAACATTGACATACCTAGTTCACGAATTATTCTATGGCGTCGTTCAACCATACCTGATTGTTCCGGTGTGTGTGGGCAAGAGATTTGATTAACTATTCCCTCTGCTTGAAAGTGTGAGTTAAGTCTTGAGTTAACAAATTCTCCACCACCGTCGGAGTGGAAGATCTTTATTTTTTTTATCAAATTGTCTTGCTACGTATTTTTCAAAGGAAAAATAAGCATCGACAAACTCAGATTTTTTTCTAAGAGAACTAAGCCATGTGTAGCGAGAGAAATCATCAACAATGCAGGCATAATAACGAAATTTTCCAAGAGATAAAACGGGTGATGGCCCCCATAGATCACAATGAATTTTATTAAAAATAGAGGAGCTTAAATTTTCTGAAATAGAAAAAGGCAATCTACTAAGCTTAACTAATTGACAACTATCACAAAGAGATTGTGTCTTATTAGGTCATTGAACATCAATCAACCCTTTTTGTTGTAGTAACTTAAGAGTGGAAGTTTGAGGATGTCCTAGCTGTTGATGCCACAATTCAGCGGTATCGGATTTAAACCTATGAGAATAATGTATTTCATGTGGGCTGGAAATAATATATAAATCACCCTGTCTTTGTCCCGTCATCAACTTGTGACCTGTCTCCTGTTCCTTAACACAAAAATCCACGTTAGAAAATTCACAATTCACAGGATAATGATCTGTAAGTTGACTTATGGATAATAAGTTCCTGTTTAGATTTGGTACATGCAAAACATCATTTAAGGGTAGAACTTGATTACCATTTTTAATGTGAGTATCACCAATTGACTTAATTCCCAATATTGTACCATCTCCTATTAGTACTGAATCATTACCAAAATATGGTCTTATATTTTTCAACATACCAGCGTTACCTGTCATGTGATGAGATGCACCTATATCTGAAGTCCATTCGGTGTCAAAGACGGTGTTGTCAAGGGTGAGTGCAGCTAATGCCTTTGGAATCTCATCTTGAGTTTGTGTGTATTTAGAGAGATGCCAGCAGATTTTGGCAACGTGTCCTGTCCCCCACATATTTGGCAGATTTCATCTCGATACTTTTCTCTTTCAGCTGGTGTCATTCGACGTTGTCCAGGAGGAGGAGGTCTTTGAATCTTGGAGTCTTGGTTTGTGTTTTGTTGACTGAAGCTGTTATGTGAACTATTGAGATTCTTATGTGCTTGAAATCCACAACCATTGGAGCTGAAGTTGTTTTGAGACTTGCGGTTGACAGAGTTAAGTTGTTGTTTTTGTCCATAGAAGGCTAAATGATGGGTTGGTGCACTGGTAGTAAACCAATTTTGACGCTGTTCATATCCTTGTAATAGAGATACCAATTCCGTATAGGAAGGGCGTGGTGGTTTTAACATTGTTGTAGTGAATGACTCATATTTTGGTCCTAAACTTGTGAGGAGAGAAAATACCTTAACTTTTTCAGCCACTGGACTTCCTATTGTTGCTAGGTTGTCGCAGATGCTCTTAAATTTCCGGATATGTTCTCCAATGGTGGTGGTGTCATCTTTAGATAGATGTGTCAGTTGTTGACGAAGGGTGAATTCTCTTTCTTGAGAGTCTTGTGCATATGATTCCTTGAGGGCATCCCATACGGATTTTGATGTGTCTTGTCCAATGGCAAGACCAAGTGCTTCTTCGGAGAGAGTTCCGATAATCCATCCACGAAGGAGTCGATCCGATTTTCTCCATTCTGTGATTTTTCGGTTGTTGTTGATGACTCGGTTGTTGTCGTTGAATCTGTTTTTGACTCGGGTGTTTCCCCGGTGAGATGTCCAAGTAGATCTTGGCTTTCCGCAAGAGCTAGAGCTTGCTCACGCCATAGAGGGTAGTTGTCTTGGTTTAGTTTGAGAGTGATGAAGTTGCTGACATTATGAGAGAGGTATGACATTGTTGCTCACAATAGCTCTGATACCAAGAAGAAATTGTGAAAAACACACACTGTATTACTTTTTAATATTCAACGTGAGTAATAATCAAGGTTTACAACATCTATTATATACATCTATTGAGAGGATTTAAATATAGAAACTAAGATTACAATCCCTTAATTTAAGAACTATGATTGATATCAATCATCTATCCCATTGATATGATTATTCTTTCCATCTTCATTGCTCTTGATCATGGTATCATTTTTATTTCCATAAGAGATCATTATCTTGCTCTGATTGTGGAGCTGAATGTGTATGAACGTTAATAATATATATATATATATACCGATGCACGCGTTGCGTGCTTGTAAATTGAAAAATAAAAGAATAAAAAAATGACCACAGTGAGAATTGAACCTATAACCTAAACCCCAAGAAACAATAATTATATCCGCTGAATTGCATAACTTGCATTAAAATTTTAACATTTTATTAATATATATAATTATTAAAACAGACCATTACACCAAAGTTAGTTATTCTAAGTGTCTCAAATTTAATAAAATACTGAAAGTTCATTAGGTTAAAACCGTCCTAACCGAATCAGAAATTCGGCTTTCATAAATCAAAATTAATTATAATTCAGTAAAATCAAAATTATTTCGATTTTTGGGTTTAACTGAATTTCTATTTTTTACATTTTTTATTTATTTATATTTATTGTTAATAAAAATAAATAACAAAATAATCAAACGTAGTTCTAACACGTGTAAAAATTATTGGCAATTAATTTTCGTTGAAGACACTAATTAATAAATGATCAGACAACAAAATAGTTGTCTAACACATTAATACTAAAACTTAGTGGGGTGTATTTAATTCAGAGTTTTGATGATTTTTAATGATTTTTTCAAATGATAGACTTTTATAGATTTGATATATTTTATTGACTTTTACAGAATCTCACAGATTTATAAACAGATTTATGTGGATTCATGTAGACATTTTTGCAAGATTTTTATAGACTTTTGTGAATTTTTTTATAGAATTTTATAAATTTTGTACTTAATTATAAAATATTATTTTTTATTAATTTCTTTGAACCAATAATTAATTGACATATATAACATATTCAGTTTGAAATAATTTTTCAATATTTATATTAATAAATAAATTTACTTATTTAAAAATTAAATCATTTAATATTTACATGTGTATATATGTGGGTTTGTATGCATGTTTGTACATTTTTTAAAATACATCAATTGATTAATCTGTAACTTTGTTTTTGAATTGATAATATACATGTGAAAAGAATATTATTTAGCATTGTGTGGATATAATTTTGTATAAAAATATCATAGCTTACAAATTAATTAAAAATGCTAAAAAGAATTTAAAAAATAATGGTTTTTGCGAGGTTATTCAATTATTATACTATGATCATAGTATGAGGGCGGTTGAGCAATTTAGCCCCCATCGTCTAGTGGTTTAGGATAATCAAGCGACATTTTTTTGGATCATCTTTTATTATTATTGAATATTACATTAATTTGTATAAATTATAAATTATAAATTAAAAATTAAAAATCACAAAATCAATTCTAAAATTCAATATTTCCTATGATATTAAAATAAAAATTTATTAAATATACAATTAACCAAAAAATGAAAAATTTGAAAATGAAATATGAAAATATTTATAGAGATACACTTCGAAAAGAGAGTGATATAAATAGATGAAAGAAGAGAAGATAAGAAGAGAGGTGATGTGAAGTGACGTAGAAAGAAATAAATAGCTTCTGTATGAGATAGAAGTTTTAAAAATCCATCCAAATCTTTGGTTGAACTAAATAAAATTTTCAACAATTTATAGTTGTACCTTAGGCTTTAATATTTGTATGTTAATGAATTCCATAGAGTTATTAAAAGTCTATTGAAAATTTGAATACCTATAGACTTTTATAGAGTTTTTAAAAGTCAATGTTGAATATCACTTGACTTTTTAAAACTCTATGAAATTCTATTTTGAATACCACTAGACTTCTATAGAGTTTGTAAAAGTCTTAATTGAATACATCTAGACTTTTAAAATCTACAAAAGTCATTAAAAGTCAATAAATCTCCTACATTGAATACATCCCCCTTAATGCATTGTATTAGGTTAATTCTAGACCTATAAACCTAGATTATTATTTGACACAAAAAAAAGTTGTAATATTTTATATAAATAACACCAAAAAGGATGAGGTAAGCCGCCATTAAGTTGTTAAAAAGGAGAGATTATGGGATCTAAATTAAGATCAACCGAACCTTCCATATTAATTAAATATTAGAGAATAAAAAGGGAAATAGTTGTATTCACTGAAAATTTCTTGCAGAATGAGTCATGCATCACTCCACCACACACATATATAATACATTTTTTTGTAAAAAAAAATCTGAATTTAAAAGTCACCCACCCCCACAAAAGCTCATTTTTAAGAAATTCATAGAACAAAAATCCCATTTTGTCTAATACTTTTCCTCAATCCTCAGTCATCCTTGCATATTTAATAGAGTCATTCGTGTATTATAATAAAAAAAATTCTTAAGCAAATATTTTTCAAATAATCATTTGAATATAGCAGAGAAAATTATTTTAAATATATATATAAGTATATTATGTTCACTATTAAATTCATGTATAAAATTATTTGTATTTAGATACATTTTTATCTTAATTATTTGAAAATGAACTTATTGAATAGCATATGAATAAATAAATAAATATAATAATATGTCCTTTAATATAAGTCTGATTTAGTTTAATTAAACATAAATAACTAATATACTTTTTAGATTAAATTTTTTTATTTTAATTAAGTTTATTATATATTTGGGAAAATTGTAAAACAACTTTTTTGTAACAATCAGGTTAAAATATAGTTTAATAAAACAAGTTTGTGTTTGAATGATAGGATTTGAATTTGTGGGAGAATTTCAAATCAATTTTTTTAATATAATAGTCAAAAGTGTGTGTGTGTGTCTATCTAAATATTTTAGAATTGAAACCACAAAAAATTGCAATCTTTATTTGGTAAATGAAACTTTACAAAATCTCCATAATTAATAGAAATCGAGAATTGCCATTTATTGAAAATATTATTCAATATTTTTTTAAAAAAACAATTATGACGATAGAATATATAACCGTTATCTTTCCATGCACATCGAGTAAACTTAATATTTTACTAGTTTGTTTCAACACAATATGGACAACTCAGGCCTGAGCACTTATTTTCAGCTTTTGAAGCATTGCATTGTTAATTTGGTTTATCATTTTTGTCCGTTTCAATCATATTAGCTTCACTTTAACCCTTTTATATTGCTTGCTGTATTTCCTTTTTTGTTTTTTTTTCCCTTTCAAATTAATAAATTAATTTAAGGAATGTTTATTATTTATTATAAACAAATAAAAAAAGTGATTGATGACAACAATAATTGTGGGCACTAATTAATTATATACATACTTGTGAAAAAAATTAAGTGTGGGCACGTAATTAGTTGAACACGTACTTGTCATCTAAATTGGCTTAACCATTTAACCTAAACAATTAACCAAATGTCTAAGTTTATATTAAATAAATTAATATAAATATAACTTTACAAAAAAATTTGCTAAATAAATGTTTATTTACGAATGTAAATGAAATTTTTTTTTGATATATACCAGAAGGTGACTATATTATTTATTTTATGACGTGAAAACCCGCGAAAGTTACCTTTCGTTGTGCACGACTTAACGCATTAACGTGCAAACCAAGTCAGCTAGGTAAACCGCATTAGGACAAGTCATGTACAATATCCTCGTCCGAAAATTTTTTTTTAAGAGAACTCGAATTCATGATTATTAATCAAACTCTCACCCAGGTGACTATATTATTTTAGTTATAGATGAAGCATTGTCTTTGGAAAAGTGTTATGACAAATTAAGACACGCTTTTTAAGCACAAACACCATGAAATCGCCATAAGCAGACCAAATGTACATTCTTTGTGATATTGCTTTAAATTCTGTTCGGGCATAAAATATATTCAGAAGGCTCACTCGTTATTATATTTTTATCTCTAAATTAAATATATTTTAACTGTGTATATGATTTATTTACTTTTATTAAAATATAATTAAAATATTATAATAAAGATAGAGAAAAATATCATTTTGTTATATATTTATAGATATTTTAAAAATTATATTATATTTCAGTTTTTAGTTTATCAATTTTAATATATATTTGTATTAATCACTAATTATAACATTTTTGTTAAAATATTTTTATTGTCCTACGTTTTGATGATTAAACAAAATAACAGCATTGAGTAATTTTAAAAAGGATACTGCAAGTCATGTTGTTCAACGTCTGCTCTATTTAGAATGATTACACAATATCTTATCAATTTCCGAATGAAAGAAAACTACCTATTTTAGATATGGAGTGTCATCTTTATGGAAAGCGAAAATCTTAAAGTCGCAAAAACAAAAAGAACGTTAAAAGAGTATTTAATGATACATATGGAGACTGGCAAGCGACATGTACACAATGTCGGATAATAGTATATATGATCGTTTAAAAGAAAATCCGATCATTTGAGCTTCTCAACTATATATATGCAAATTTCAAATACAAGATGACAACTAAAATACTAAACCACCGAACAATTGAATCGTTCAACAACAAACTTATCGAAAATCCTGCATATTTTCAACAACCTCGAGCACATTCAAGCTTTCGATTTCAAGTTGTCCACTTAGCACACTCTTATAAGAATATATCAGATATTCAAGGATTAATATGTGCTACACCAACAACTCAAGCCATCAAGACTGACCGCAGGGTTATTGTGTTATTTTCTGGTAAATCGATGATTATTAAACATCCAGATTTGTAAAATGATTACTAAGAGTTTCAACTTAGGCAGTGATAAGTCATAGCTGAAGTGGATTGTGATATGATATCGTTGAACTATCAAACTTAAATTCCTACTCTCTAAATAAAATGAGTGTAATAGTGATTATGGTCGAATCAACAAAGAATGGGAGATTTATTTCTTTCGAGGAAATACAATAAAAAAATGATGATTTCTTTGATGAGAACTAAATAAAATACCATAACAAATTTAGCATGCAAGAAAAAATAAATAATCAAGATGAATAACTAATGAAATGTAAAGTTTAATATTATCAAGCTCTGATTCAAGAGGTTTCCACTATTTAATTGTATCACTGATCATCGGCTAACTTATTATTTATTCATGCAATTCTAAGCAATTAACCTTAGAATTATAGTATAGCCGCGAAATCTTTGTGTTTTCCTAATTTAGTTAACCAAACTTAACATCCAGTAAAAACTTATCAATAATCAACTGGGCACGATAGTGTTCCATATAAGATTAAAATAACAGTTTCGTTTTGTGAAAACAGTTAATACTGAAATCTAACAACCGAGATAGCTGCAATTGATAAGTTCAATTTCGTCGATTTAATTAGACTAAATATGTTGTGATAGCACAACACACCTAATCTATTTCATGGACAATAATAGAAAATTATATATCAAATTAAATTTTCAGATTAATAGACGTACAACTTTCTTATAAATAAATCATAAACCAAATAATATTTGTTAGAATTAATTTTGTTGTGGAGATGCTAGTAAAAAACCAGTAGATGCTGGCTTAAGTACAAAACCAGTAGATGTAAATAAGCAGAAAACCAGAAGCACTTGTACCGCGCTAAAACCAGTAGCAGCACTTATCAAGTACTGCTTAATCTACTTAACAAATGACTTCTTAGCTAAAACAAGAACTAGAAGAAATACAAACTCTAAATAAACACTAGCAGAATTTTGCGTATCTCAAGTCTTTAAATATTACCGTTAATCTATTAACGTGATACTAGCATTTATTGCTTCATTAAATGCCATTAAATGTTGTATGTGAACATTTAAGACAGCTTACCGTTTTTGGTATGAACTGAGACTGATTGCTTTAATATATTCTGCAGGGTCCATTTTCAGCAATAAAGCTGAACCACTGAAAAGTCAAAAGAGCCGTTCAGATTTTAGAATGTTGGATGAAGCCTATATATGGAGACGAAGCACTTTTCAAGAAAAAGAGAAGAGAACGAATCTCAATCAAAAATTTCATTCGAGCATCGCTAGAACTTTCAATTATCTCAAAAGCTCAACACTGAAAAAGCAGCACACGCTTCATTGCATGCATTTGATCATTTGAGATCATTTGTGCTAGCTATTTTCTTTATCTCTTCATAAGCTATTCACTTCACTATCTCATTAATAGAAGAATTTGTAACTGAAAAAGAGTCCTTTCCAGAACTTAAGATTATTCAAGTAGTTGAGTTGTAAAACTAAGAGTTTCAGTAGGCGAAGGGTAAGTCCTGTTGAAGTGGGTGTGTACAACTGTTGTATTATATTCACCAAAGTCTTTTAATGATACCTTCTGGAAACAAAAGAAGGGGAGACGTAGAAGATTCATCTTCGAACTTCCAGAAACAAACCATGTGCCATCTACTGCTTTTCTGTTTTACTATTTTTCACCCACTAACCAACAGATCGTTTCCGCACATTATCTTGTGATCTGCTGGTCTTTAAACTTGAACAAAAAAACCGCTAGCATCTCTAACAGGATTCTAGCACATCATTCTGAAAAATCGATTAAGTTTGCCGTTGAGTTTATTCAATCCCCCTCTAAACTCAACCCGATCCTCAACAAATGGTATCAGAGCAGGTTATTCTTGTTCTGAAAAATATTTAACAGAAATGGCTCACTTCAGCAAAATTCCAATGTTCTCAAAAGAAGACTTTGATGACTGGAAAATCAGAATGCAAGCTCATCTTGCAGCTCAAGATGATGACATGTGGTATGTCATCATAGATGGTCCATTAAAGATCTTAAAGCCAAATCCAGCTGTTGCTATCACCGAAGGTGCACCTCAGATGCTGGAAAAACCAAGATATGAATGGACAAGTGAGGACAAGAAAAAAGCCAATCTTGACAACGTTGCAAAGGACATTCTGTACAAGACACTCGACAAAAATACCTTCAGCAAAATCAAGATGTGCCCTACTGCTAAGGAATCTGGGAAAAATTGATTCAAATCTGTGAAGGAAACGAAGAAACTAAGGAAAACAAACTTTCTGTAGCCATGCAGAAGTTTGAGAATATGAATATGAAGGCTGGAGAAACTATGAATGAGTTTGATGAACGCTTCAGTAGCCTTGTCAATGAACTCTCGGCTCTTGGGAAAGATTTTGGCAACAGAGAAGTTGCATTAAAGGTAATGAGAGCCATACCCAGAGAATGAGACGTCAAAACGATGGCAATGAGAGCTTCCAGGGATCTAAACAAGTTAGAACTGCATGACTTGTTCTCAGATCTGAAGGCATATGAGTTTGAACTTGAAGTTTGAAGTGGAGAAGAGCCCTTAGCAATTCCACCAACCAAAGCTCTCACAGCTACTGTTAACTCTACTGCTACAGTTGCCCCAAGTTCATCTTCTGCTACTGCAATAGAAAGTACTTCTGAGAGAAGCGCTGAACAGATAAGCAATGACGCAATGTCATTATTTGTTAAGAAGGTTTTCCAGATTCATGAGAAAGAATCACAGAACATTTCAAAGTCCCAACCGCAATTTCAAAAAGGAATCACCATCTGGTGATATGGCATGCTTTAACTGCGGAAAAGTTGGACACTTCATTGCTGATTGTCCAAAACCAAAGAAGGATGACCAGAAGAAAAAGGTTGTCAAACGCAATGATAAAAAGACCAGAAGAGACAGAAAGACAATGATTGCAGAAGAAAGTAAGTCCAAATGGGCAGACTCAAGTTCCGAATCTTCTGGTTCTGAAAGCCATTCAAGTGACAGTGATGAAGATGAGATCAAATGTCTGATGGCAAATACGGAATCAACCTCGACATCCAGAGAGGTATTTGACTTTGACTCTGATGAATTTACACGCACTGATTTAGTCAAAGCATTACACGACATGGTAGAAGAGTATTCAAGACTTTCTCAATCATTCGAGGAAGTTAAGATTGAAAATCAGAACTTAAGAGATCAGAACAGTAAGTTAACTTGCTTGCAAGTAAACAGCTGTAATGATTTACAAGTTGAGATGAGTAAATTAAAAACTGAGAATGAAAGAGTAAAAGCAGATTACCAGACGATGCTTTCTGAAAACCAGAAGTTATCGATACTGGTGAATGCCTGGAACAAGTCCTCTATTTCACTCGAAAAGATGCAAGAGTTACAAAAACAATCTGGAGACAGGAGTGGTCTCGGAATTTGTAATGATGAAGGCACTTCTGAAACGAATACTAAGCTAAAACTGGATATGTGCAAAGGAAAGTACATTCATTTTGTGAAATCCAGTATGGTACAGAAACCAAAAGTACCTACTGCTTCAATTGAAAGGAATGTAAATCAGATGAACAAAAGGATGCATTATGGTCTGGGTTATGTTGAACCTAAGGAAAGAGTTTACCAGAGTTCTGGATCCAGTAGAGGATTCAACTCAGGAAGACAACCTCCTATGAAGGTTAAAAACCACCAGTACTACAATTCTAGACCTGTTCAGAAGAGATACAGGCCAAACAACAGAAACAGAAGGGAAGAACAACATGCTAAGATGCATAATGTTAGAAATAACAGACTCTCTGTTGCACACACCTCCATGGATACCCGAAGTACGAAAATTGTACAAATGTGGGTTCAAAAGGGACTAATAAGGCTTGGACCCAAGTAGATTGGGTACCAGATACTAAAATTTGTGTTTGCAGGTACAGGTGAAGAAAGCCAAGATCAGTAGCTCAACATGGTATTTGGACAGTGGATGTTTCAGACATATGACTGGACAGAAGAGTCTACTATCAGAAATAGTGAGTTGTGCTGGACCAGAGATAACCTTTGGGGACAACTCAAAAGGTAAAACCGTGGGTAAAGATAAGATTATCCATGGTAACATCACTATTAAGGATGTGCTCTTAGTTGAAAATCTTTGTTATAACTTGATCAGTATTAGTCAGTTATGTGATAATAGATTTTCAGTAGCTTTCCAGAAGCACACTTGCACAGTTAAAAATGCTGATGTCTCTACTGTTTTAATCGGAGTTAGAAAAGGCAACACCTATAAAATTTTATGGAACATAGATCATATCATTGCTCCTACATGTTTAGTTGCATCTCTAAGTGATAAACACTAGCTGTGGCACAAGAGATTGAATCACCTGAATTTCAAGTCTATCAACAATCTCAAAAAGCAGAACTTAGTCGATGGATTGCCAGACATAAATTTTGTTAAGAATCATGTATGTTCTGCATGTCAACTTGGTAAGCAAGTAAGATCTAGTTTCAAAAATAAAGGCAGCAAATCATCCTCAAGATGTTTAGAATTATTGCATATGGACTTATTTGGTCCAATCCCTATCATAAGCTTAGGGGGAATGAGATACACCCTTGTTGTTATTGATGATTTTTCTAGATTTACTTGGGTAATCTTTCTTGCTGGAAAAGATCAAACTGGTAGCCTCCTGATCAAACTTCTGAAAAAGATTCAAAATGAAAAAATCAGTTTCTGTCATTAGAATCAGAAGTGATCGAGGTACTGAATTTACTAACAAGACTCTTGAGATATATCTAGATGAACAGGGCATTCATCATGAATATTCAGCTGCCAGGACGCCCCAACAAAATAGAGTAGCTGAGAGGAGAAACAGAACACTTAAAGAAGCTACTAGAACAATGCTAGCAAATGCAGACATCTCTCAGCGCTTCTGGGCAGAAGCTATTAATACTGCTTGCTACACACAAAACATAACAATGATCAACAAGAGGAATAATCAGACTCCTTACGAAATATGGAAAGGGAGTAAACCAAATGTATCTTACTTTCATGTTTTTGGTTGTAGATGCTTTGTGCATAATAATGGTAAAAATCATTTAGCTGCATTTGATTCAAAATCTGACGCTGGAATATTTCTTGGATATTCAGCAGTTAGTAAGGCATTTAGAATTTTCAATAATAAAACACTCAATGTTGAAGAATCTATTCATGTTGTCTTTGATGAAGACAGCAGTGCTCCCGAGATTACTAACATATCTAATCTAAGTAACAGGTTAGACAGGGTTCATCTGGAACTAGACAGTGAAGATGATGCAGAAGCAAGTGTCAAGGATATTCAAAATCCAGAAGCTGACATTCATATGGCAGAACCAGCAGCTGACATTCCAGAACCAGCAGCTGATATTCCAAAACAATCTACTGCTTTACATAAAGATAATCTAAATCCTTTTATTTGGAGAAAATCTCATCCCCCATCTTTGGTGATTGGAAATCCAATAGCTCCGCTAAGGACCAGAAGACAGATGATGAATGAATACATGCATGCTGCTTTTATTTCTCAAGATGAACCAAAGAAGATTGAAGAAGCTCTTCTGGATCCCAATTGGATAGAAGCTATGCAAGAAGAGCAGAATCAATTTGAGAGGAATAAAGTTTGGTTTCTAATACCTAGACCATCTCACCAAGCCGTCATTGGAACCTGGTGGGTATTCAGAAAAAAACTAAATGAAGAAGGAACAGTTGTCAGAAACAAAGTAAGATTGGTTGCACAAGGATTCAGACAAGAAGAAGGAATAGACTATGTTGAAACCTTTGCACCAACAGCTAGGCTCGAAGCTATCAGAATATTTTTAGCCTTTGCTGCTTTCAAAAATTTCAAAGTGTATCAGATTGATGTGAAGAGTGCGTTCCTCAATGGTCTACTACAAGAGGAAGTCTATGTTGAACAGCGTCCAGGTTTTTCTGATCATCTATTACCGAATCATGTTTTTAAATTACACAAAGCATTGTATGGTCTGAAACAAGCACCTAGGGCTTGGTACGACACACTTTCACAATTTCTTATTAATCATGATTTCACCGTTGGTACCGTGGACAAGACTTTATTTACCCTAGTAAAAAATAAACACATATTATTAGTTCAAATTTATGTTGATGATATTATATTTGGGTCAACTAACCCCAAATTATGTGCAAAGTTTGCTAAGTTAATGCAGGAACAGTTCATGATGGGAGAATTAATATTTTTCTTAGGACTTCAAATCAAGCAACTTGATACTGGAATCTTCATCAATCAAGCTAAGTATACAAAGGAACTACTGAAAAAGTTT
Source organism: Primulina tabacum (assembly GCF_025594145.1). Lineage (NCBI taxonomy): Eukaryota > Viridiplantae > Streptophyta > Magnoliopsida > Lamiales > Gesneriaceae > Primulina > Primulina tabacum. Next base: position 20,595,255 of record NC_134565.1, read on the forward strand.
GGGATGTAAGAATGCTCTGCTGCTTCCACTCCTATGAGCTCGTCTACCAAACATGATAAAGATGAAGGGGGAACTCCAGTAGAGGTAACTCAGTATCGTGGTCTTATTGGCTCATTGTTATATCTTACTGCCAGTAGACCCGATATTATGTTTGCTGTTTGCATATGTGCTAGATTTCAATCAAATCCTAAACAATCACATTTCATTGCTGGTAAAAGAATTTTAAAATATCTGAAGGGTACTCAAAATGTAGGCCTCTGGTATCCCAAGGACTCATTGTTTAATCTTATTGGATACTTAGATGCTGATTATGCAGGATGTAAACTGGATAGGAAAAGCACAAGTGGTTTTTGTCAATTTCTTGGTGACAGGTTGATCTTCTGGTTTAGTAAAAAGAAGACTTCTATAGCCACGTCTACTGCAGAAGCAGAGTATCTTGCTGCTGGAAGCTATTGTTCTCAAATGCTTTGAATACAACAATAACTTAAAGACTTTGGAGTTCAAGCCTCTGAATCACCTATATTTTGTGACAATACCAATGCAATTGCTATATCGCATAATCCAGTACTCCATTCCAGAACGAAGCACATTGATATCAGACATCATTTCATTAGAGATCATGTGCAAAAGAAGAATATTCGTCTGGAATACATTCCTACTGATCAGCAAGCAGCAGACATATTTACCAAACCACTTCCTGAGAATAAGTTTTCTTATTTTCGTAATGTTCTTGGATTAATTGATTTATCATAACTATTGTTTATTATCTTCTGTTTTCATGTGTCTTCTGTTTCTTTATTCTAATCCAGTAGAAATATTCAGGAATAACAACAGCACAAGAGGTATGGAAAAACGAAATCTTTTATTCATATAATCAGATGCATTACATTACAAGGGGTACAATTGAAGATATCAGCAGAATGATTACACAGATTATCCTACTAAGCTTTTCAGTATCATCGATCCACTAGCACTCTCTTATTGCATTAGAATGCTTATGGAAGGGAATGGTGCTGCATCCCAATCCTAATAAGAGCAAACAATCTTTTTGATTGTTCACATTACAACTCCAGAAGTTTGATCCAAGGATCATTATATAAAGAACGATATCTTCAAACATCTTCTTAGAAAACGCAGCAAGTTGTCTTCTGAACATTCTTGCTTCGGCTTCTGGATCGGATTCTGCTTCTTCATTCACATTAGTTTTCATTTGATATTATGTACGCTTAACTTTGTTTAACTTGTGCATGTATTTATAGTGGTATTCAAGGGAGATAAAGATCCTTGCGACTGTTCATTATCAATGGTTCAGATTGAAAGTTTGCCAAGAGTCGTTTGGAGTTTAGAATTCAGATCATTACTTTGCATCTACTGCTTTCTCGCATCTACTGCTACTGCTACTACTGAGCTTGAACATTTTTCAGAAGCTCATCAAGCTGAAATGGAAACTCTGTTGCCTACTTCACCTTATGCTGTTGAGCCAAGAGCTATTACTGAACCTGCTGCTGATTTACAACAACCAGAAACGAGGCCAACAGATCAAACTACTGCTTCAGAAGGTCCTTCTGCTGAACCAGAACCAACTTTTATCACTCAAGCAGAAGCTGCACCTTCTACTGCTCTTACTATTTCTTCTCAGCATTCTCCTGAGCGCATCGCCAGAATGGAAGATATTAAGCAACGTGCTCTTGCAGAATCTCCTTCACCCTCTGAGACCTCTGCTCTTGAATATGCCATGGAAACTCTTCAAAGAGGACTACATAATCTATATGAAATTGTCAAACAGCTCTCTTATGAACACAGTGATCATAGCGGTCGCGTCAAATCTAGTCAAGAACGTATATCAAAAGAAGTCGCAAACACCAGCGACTCTTTGAAGAGATTTGTTATCGAATTCAGTTTGTTCAAGAAGAATATTTTCCACAATCAAGGTCTCATTTTGATTGGTCAAAGTGATCTCATCAAGACCGTATCTGATCATCACTCCTCAATTTCAGCAGTTTCTACCAAAGTCGAAGCCTTGGATTCGAAGCTGGAACTCCTTGATACCAAGATTGACTCTTACAAATATGTCAGACAGAGTTTCGAGCCGCACCATACTTGGAAATGCTGAATGCGGGAATCCAAATCCTCACAGACCGAGTTGATGATCTAATCACATAATTTAAAGAAAGTGATGCCAAAAAGGGGGAAAGACGATAGAGCTGGAGATAGAACTGCTGGAGATAGAACTGGAGCGAGTAGCAGCAGACCTCATTCTTCTGGAAGTGATCAAAATCCAGATGAAGCTATTTTCATAGATATTGGAACAAATTAGTTTTATTTTCTTGCCTTGATTTTCTGGATACTAATTGCTTTTATCTGCTTCTTAATCTGTTTTCTCAATTCTACTAACGTTTTAAGGGACATCTAGGTTTTGGTGTAAAAAACCAGTAGATGCTAGCTTAAGTACAAAACCAGTAGATGTAAATAAGCAGAAACCAGAAGCACTTGTACAGCGCTAAAACCAGTAGCAGCACTTATCAAGTACTGCTTAATCTACTTAACAAATGACTTTTTAGCTAAAACTAGAACTAGAAGAAATACAAACTCGAAATAAACACTAGCAGAATTTAGCGTATCTCAAGTCTTTAAATATTACCGTTAATCTATTAACGTGATACTAGCATTTATTGCTTCATTAAATGCCATTAAATGTTGTATGGGAACATTTAAGACGGCTTACCATTTTTGGTATGAACTGAGACTGATTGCTTTAATGTATTATGCAGGGTCCATTTTCAGCAGTAAAGCTGAACCACTGAAAAGTCAAAAGAGCCGTTCAGATTTTAGAACGTTGGATGAAGCCTATATATGGAGACGAAGCACTTTTCAAGAAAAAGAGAAGAGAACGAATCTCAATAAAAAATTTCATTCGAGCATCGCTAGAACTTTCAGTTATCTCAAAAGCTCAACACTGAAAAAGCAGCACACGCTTCATTGCATACATTTGATCATTTGAGATCATTTGTGCTAGCTATTTTCTTTATCTCTTCTTAAGCTATTCACTTCATTATCTCATTAATAGAAGAATTTGTAACTGGAAAAGAGTCCTTTCCAGAACTTAAGATTATTCAAGTAGTTGAATTGTAAAACTAAGAGTTTCAGTAGGCGAAGGGTAAGTCCTGTTGAAGTGGGTGTGTACAACTGTTGTACTGTATTCACCAAAGTCTTTTAGTGATACCTTCTGGAAACAGAAGAAGGGGAGACGTAGAAGATTCATCTTCGAACTTCCAGAAACAAACCCTGTGCCATCTACTGCTTTTCTGTTTTACTATTTTTCACCCATTAACCAACAGATCGTTTCCGCACATTATCTTGTGATCTGCTGGTCTTTAAAATTGAACAAAAAAACCGCTAGCATCTCTAACAGGATTCTAGCACATCATTCTTAAAAATCGATTAAGTTTGCCATTGAGTTTATTCACCCCCCTCTAAAAACTCAACCCGATCCTCAACAATATTTGACCAAACAAGAATATTAAATTAAAGTGCAAATCCTTACTATGATAAAACTGAAATATTAGAAATATCTCTTGAATCAGAAATAAAAACTTAGCCTAGAGTTGTGGAGAAAATAATGAAAAATTCCTTGCATCATTTTTATTGTTCTTCAAGTTGAAGCTGGAATGAGATAAAATGAGAGTCTAAAGATAAAAACCGGAAAACTAGAATTAAATCTAATAATATTGTGCAAAGATTAGGTCTATCAATAAGAAAATTACAATTTTTATGGAATAAAACTTTATCAAATCTTTCTTTATCTCAATAATATATTCATATTTTCAAAAGTATTCAATGATTCAAATATTATAATTATGACTCCTAAAACATGATATTTTTATCATCAATTCGAGCTCCATATACATTCACAAGACCGTCGCAAAACAGTCCAAAGCCGTGGCCACGCTTCATTCCAGGACTTCATCTATTTTGATCTTTCTTTAAAAAATTCATCTCGGCAACTTCAAACGTGACAAAACTCACATTTTAAGCCCAAATTTTCTCCAAGACCATAAAATTTCCTTTTACAACAAAATAATACAAAAGTGTACCAATTAAACTTGTCGAAAGTGGAAACAATGATAAATATGATTTTAAAAAAATACGAACTATAATGATCTTATCAAACTACCACACCTAAATCATGCTTGTCCTCAAGCATTAACAGGTTCAAGTCATTATCTCAACATTTTATCCTCTTTCGCTTTCTCTATTTGTCTGTAAAAATTTTCATACATAAAAAACTAATTGAATGTTGTTGATGGTCTTGATCCGTATTTATAGCAGCAATGCGACCGTACATCAAGAGTCATCACATGTGATCGTTGCAGTTTGAATGTGTTCCTTAAAATCTGTGTCTCGACTTTTCCAACACCCATTCTGGAACATCTTATCTTTAAGCTTTGCTGCAACGTCCATTATTGTACTGTTGATTGTACAAATTTTTTTCCTTAATGCGCAGATGGTTTCCACCTTTGATAAGCTTGTCGTGTTCTTCAAACTGATTAATTCCAAAGTGATGCTTTCAACTGGTCAGTTGAACTGGTTTTGATCTGGTGAGGTGAAATCAGTTGACTCGTCAGCTGAACTGATTTCACTGATTCAGTTGAACTGGTCACTTAGGCTCTTCATCATTTGAACACTTCATCAGCTGGCCGGGCTTCTGAAGGTCTTCTGCTGAACCACCTATCAACTGGACAATCAATTGAACTACTCTTGATACTTCAGTTGTACTGGTTCAGTTTGAGCAATCAGTTGGCACTTTCAGTTTCGTCTCGATAGATTCAATTTTGACTTGGTAACTGATCAGCTCAAAGCCTGATCAGTTTCAACTTCCTGCGCACTTAGGTAAATCATTAGTAACAAAGTAACAAGTTTTGTTGGCATAAAAATTAAGATTGCGAACATGAAAGTTCCAACAGTCTCCTCATTTTGATGATAACAAAACTTGAAGAGTTAAAGCGATTTTAAATTTTAAAATTTAAAACTGATTCTCCCCCTTTATGAGAATAAAAAACATTTAAAACTAATAGAAAATTTTCAGTTCGAGGGAAATAAAGCCCCCCCTCACTAACTGAATAAAAAACGAGTTTTTTTTTTACAAAAAAAAATTTCAGTTCGAGGGAAAGAAAGCTCCGCCTCACTAACTGAATCAAAAACTCCTCTTTAAAAATAATTACCTACGTCAAAATTTTAGTAGCTTTAATCATTCAAGCAGTTTAAACAGGAAAACTAGAGATATCAGTTCAATCACATAAAAATATAATTGGATAAACATGATGACTATTTAATCGAATAGATCTCCCTTTATTATACATTTAAGTACATCATCAGTTATAAGGAATTGCTACTCCAATATCATAATTTAAAAAACATCAAATATCAATCAGTTTATGCATAATAGAACTGAATATTCCAACAACTTGATTGCCTTGAACTCTTGAAGAACTGCAATGATCTTGAGTATCTTTGCTAGAGAAACAACTAGTTGTCTTGGACATGATCTCTGTATTGCCAAACTAGTCGAGCTGACTTGAACTGGACTCAGCTGATGTTGAACCGCATTGATTATCTACTTGATCTGATATGACAGTTAAGCGGCGGCATACTGCTGATGATTTAACTCTACTTTAATCATCCAACATCTCAACATAGCTGGGCTTAGTCAGTTGATCAGCTTCAACTGGTAGGCTGGCACCTGAAACCTTGTCTTCTGATTAGTTTTGTTTAATATCCAACAGGTAGGACTCATACCCCTGCATGATGATTAAAACCCCAAAGCTTTGAGTCGAGTGAAGTGGCTACAACGTTAGTTGCAGAAACATTCCTCTCTACTCTTTGCAATGAGCGTTAGATAAACATTTTCAAATAGTTTTGAAAATAATATAAATTACTTTTAAATAACATTTAAAACTACTTTAAAGTAAAATAATATTAGTCAGTTTTCAAATGTTCTTCTTAGAACAGCTAGCTCTGATACCAATTGAAGGATCAAGTGCGGGCACCTTTGAGGTGCTTCAAACACAATATTCTCTAAGACCTGCAATAGCTCGTGTTCTAAGAATGTGTACACTGATGAATTAGATCTAATTTGGAATCAAACCAAGCGGAAAACACTCGAAGTAATTCGTCGTTAAGAAAAACTGATATATTTTAAAAGCTAATGACTTGTGTAAACTGATCGACTGAAATACAGGGAATCAGTTGTAGCTTCTATTAGTTCAGCTATGAACTTAACTGAACTGATATCAGCTTAATTGATCAAATCAGTTTAAAACACAATTAAACAGTTGATACACAAGATAAGCTTATGGATGTTCGAAGACTTCAACTGCTCCTACGTTACCCCTTCTACCACCTCGTGTAGGTTTAACTAGAAGACTTTAATTTATACAATACCTTGTACAAACCCACCCACTTAGGACTTACCAACTGCCTAACTGAACTCCTAGTCTAAACTGAAGGTATCACCTTCCAGCGAACACTTGTTTAACATATGTGTGTCAAAGACTACATACACAAGTTTTACGTCTTTGTGCAAGACTGTATTTGAGTGGTGGCGTGTGTGTGCATGATAACTGATCTCTGAAAATAACCCGAAAGGTGTTCTCATATACTGAGGGAAATAAGATTCTACACTAAGCTGATATAACTTGAAGTGTTCCCTCGACTGGGCTGATTGCTTCTCTTTAAGCTGATATGCAATAAGCATCCTTCCTTTTTCTCTCTTGTTTTTCCACTATACCCTTATATTTTATTGATGGTCTTGGTCTCTATTTATAGTAGTAATGCGACCGTACATCAAGACTCATCACATGTGATCGTTGCAGTTTGAATGTGTTCCTTTAAATCTGTGTCTCGAATGTATCAATTAAACACGTCGAAAGTGAAAACAATGAGAAATTTGATAACAAAAATATGAACTATTATGATCTTATCATGTTGTTAAAAGATGTAAAATCAAAGTCTTTTAGTAAAAAACTTCTTATGTGGAAGAAGAGGTGACATACAAGTGATATATCTGAACATTCATAAAATACTTTTCTTTTTTCATTATTAACTTTACATTCTTGCATATCATTTTTCAAGTCGTTTCTTATTAACTACCAAATGCATTATATACTTTATCACTAGTTAAGCTAGATTGTTTCCATACTTGTTAATTTACCAAACCACTTCCTGAGAATAAGTTTTCTTATTTTCGTAATGTTCTTGGATTAATTGATTTATCATAACTATTGTTTATTATCTTCTGTTTTCATGTGTCTTCTGTTTCTTTATTCTAATCCAGTAGAAATATTCAGGAATAACAACAGCACAAGAGGTATGGAAAAACGAAATCTTTTATTCATATAATCAGATGCATTACATTACAAGGGGTACAATTGAAGATATCAGCAGAATGATTACACAGATTATCCTACTAAGCTTTTCAGTATCATCGATCCACTAGCACTCTCTTATTGCATTAGAATGCTTATGGAAGGGAATGGTGCTGCATCCCAATCCTAATAAGAGCAAACAATCTTTTTGATTGTTCACATTACAACTCCAGAAGTTTGATCCAAGGATCATTATATAAATAACGATATCTTCAAACATCTTCTTAGAAAACGCAGCAAGTTGTCTTCTGAACATTCTTGCTTCGGCTTCTGGATCAGATTCTGCTTCTTCATTCACATTAGTTTTCATTTGATATTATGTACGCTTAGCTTTGTTTAACTTGTGCAGGTATTTATAGTGGTATTCAAGGGAGATAAAGATCCTTGCGACTGTTCATTATCAATGGTTCAGATTGAAAGTTTGCCAAGAGTCGTTTGGAGTTTAGAATTCAGATCATTACTTTGCATCTACTGCTTTCTCGCATCTACTGCTACTGCTACTGCTACTACTGAGCTTGAACATTTTTCAGAAGCTCATCAAGCTGAAATGGCAACTCTATTGCCTACTTCACCTTATGCTGTTGAGCCAAGAGCTATTACTGAACCTGCTGCTGATTTACAACAACCAGAAACGAGGCCAACAGATCAAACTACTGCTTCAGAAGGTCCTTCTGCTGAACCAGAACCAACTTTTATCACTCAAGCAGAAGCTGCACCTTCTACTGCTCTTACTATTTCTTCTCAGCATTCTCCTGAGCGCATCGCCAGAATGGAAGATATTAAGCAACGTGCTCTTGCAGAATCTCCTTCACCTTCTGAGACCTCTGCTCTTGAATATGCCATGGAAACTCTTCAAAGAGGACTTCATAATCTATATGAGATTGTCAAACATCTCTCTTATGAACACAGTGATCATAGCGGTCGCGTCAAATCTAGTCAAGAACGTATATCAAAAGAAGTCGCAAACACCAGCGACTCTTTGACGAGATTTGTTATCGTATTCAGTTTGTTCAAGAAGAATATTTTCCATAATCAAGGTCTCATTTTGATTGGTCAAAGTGATCTCATCAAGACCGTATCTGATCATCACTCCTCAATTTCAGCAGTTTCTACCAAAGTCGAAGCCTTGGATTCGAAGCTGGAACTCCTTGATACCAAGATTGACTCTTACAAATATGTCAGACAGAGTTTCGAGCCGCACCATACTTGGAAATGCTGAATGCGGGAATCCAAACCCTCACAGGCCGAGTTGATGATCTAATCACATAATTTAAAGAAAGTGATGCCAAAAAGGGGGAAGACGATAGAGCAGGAGATAGAACTGCTGGAGATAGAACTGGAGCGAGTAGCAGCAGACCTCATTCTTCTGGAAGTGATCAAAATCCAGATGAAGCTATTTTCAGAGATATTGGAACAAATTAGTTTTATTTTCTTGCCTTGATTTTTGGATACTAATTGCTTTTATCTGCTTCTTAATCTGTTTTCTCAATTCTACTAACGTTTTAAGGGACATCTAGGTTTTGGTGTAAAAAACCAGTAGATGCTAGCTTAAGTACAAAACCAGTAGATGTAAATAAGCAGAAACCAGAAGCACTTGTACAGCGCTAAAACCAGTAGCAGCACTTATCAAGTACTGCTTAATCTACTTAACAAATGACTTTTTAGCTAAAACTAGAACTAGAAGAAATACAAACTCGAAATAAACACTAGCAGAATTTAGCGTATCTCAAGTCTTTAAATATTACCGTTAATCTATTAACGTGATACTAGCATTTATTGCTTCATTAAATGCCATTAAATGTTGTATGGGAACATTTAAGACGGCTTACCATTTTTGGTATGAACTGAGACTGTTTGCTTTAATGTATTATGCAGGGTCCATTTTCAGCAATAAAGCGGAACCACTGAAAAGTCAAAAGAGCCGTTCAGATTTTAGAACGTTGGATGAAGCCTATATATGGAGACGAAGCACTTTTCAAGAAAAAGAGAAGAGAACGAATCTCAATAAAAAATTTCATTCGAGCATCGCTAGAACTTTCAGTTATCTCAAAAGCTCAACACTGAAAAAGCAGCACACGCTTCATTGCATACATTTGATCATTTGAGATCATTTGTGCTAGCTATTTTCTTTATCTCTTCTTAAGCTATTCACTTCATTATCTCATTAATAGAAGAATTTGTAACTGGAAAAGAGTCCTTTCCAGAACTTAAGATTATTCAAGTAGTTGAATTGTAAAACTAAGAGTTTCAGTAGACGAAGGGTAAGTCCTGTTGAAGTGGGTGTGTACAACTGTTGTACTGTATTCACCAAAGTCTTTTAGTGATACCTTCTGGAAACAGAAGAAGGGGAGACGTAGAAGATTCATCTTCGAACTTCCAGAAACAAACCCTGTGCCATCTACTGCTTTTCTGTTTTACTATTTTTCACCCACTAACCAACAGATCGTTTCCGCACATTATCTTGTGATCTGCTGGTCTTTAAACTTGAACAAAAAAACCGCTAGCATCTCTAACAGGATTCTAGCACATCATTCTGAAAAATCGATTAAGTTTGCCATTGAGTTTATTCACCCCCCTCTAAAAACTCAACCCGATCCTCAACAATATTTGACCAAACAAGAATATTAAATTAAAGTGCAAATCCTTACTATGATAAAACTGAAATATTAGAAATATCTCTTGAATCAGAAATAAAAACTTAGCCTAGAGTTGTGGAGAAAATAATGAAAAATTCCTTGCATCATTTTTATTGTTCTTCAAGTTGAAGCTGGAATGAGATAAAATGAGAGTCTAAAGATAAAAACCGGAAAACTAGAATTAAATCTAATAATATTGTGCAAAGATTAGGTCTATCAATAAGAAAATTACAATTTTTATGGAATAAAACTTTATCAAATCTTTCTTTATCTCAATAATATATTCATATTTTCAAAAGTATTCAATGATTCAAATATTATAATTATGACTCCTAAAACATGATATTTTTATCATCAATTCGAGCTCCATATACATTCACAAGACCGTCGCAAAACAGTCCAAAGCCGTGGCCACGCTTCATTCCAGGACTTCATCTGTTTTGATCTTTCTTTAAAAAATTCATCTAGGCAACTTCAAACGTGATAAAACTCACATTTTAAGCCCAAATTTTCTCCAAGACCATAAAATTTCCTTTTACAACAAAATAATACAAAAGTGTACCAATTAAACTTGTCGAAAGTGGAAACAATGATAAATATGATTTTAAAAAAATACGAACTATAATGATCTTATCAAACTACCACACCTAAATCATGCTTGTCCTCAAGCATTAACACAGGTTCAAGTCATTATCTCAACATTTTATCCTCTTTCGCTTTCTCTATTTGTCTGTAAAAATTTTCATACATAAAAAACTAGTTGAATGTTGAGAATTTCACATACCAACAACAGAAACGATCGTTTCCATGAAAATGTATAGAAATTAAAATGCATGGGGTCTGACAACTCCTCACAAGATTCGCTAATTTCACTCGTAAGTGTCTAGGGAATGTATCAAAGAGTTGTACTGTCAAAACTCTGAAAACTTTTACCATAAGCTTGCATATATATCACATCTTTTCGTTAAATGAATAAATTAAAATGCACAATCAAAAAAGGGTATATAGGGGTTGTAGAGTGACTAAATGTAAGGTATGATAAACAAAAATGGGGGGGGGGAGGGTGGGGGGGTGTAAAAATGGGTTTTTGAAATTGAAGAAATCATACCAATTTTCCACAAAAACAATTACATCTAGGTTACAGCAAAAGACTATTAAATCTCATTATAATATCCTAGAGTACATTTCTTCTTCATTTATGTTCTTTTCCTTCTTAATTTCCCTTTTTTCTTTTTATTTTCTCTTTTTTCACATTTTCTCCTTTTTTTCATCTTCTTGTTTTTTTTAGGATTCTGACAATTATTATAAGACTTTGAGCTTGGATAAGTAAATCTCAACAATTCAAACTGTCTTGGATGAAAGTGATGCTACATGTGAAAAATTTATATGATTCTTTAATTCAAGGTTCAAAAAGATGAATAACCTACAAAAAAGATTTATCATGGCTTGTCATGAGGTCATTTTCCAAGAAAAAGGCTTAGGCTCAAGTTTGGCTCATTATGGGTCTATCAATTAGGGTGGGCTCAAAATAACGACACTGATTATGTGAAAGAAAATGGTTTGAACCTGATGTCCTTATCATTTTTTATGTACATAATCCACCATAAAGTGTTGACAAAGACATGTATAACAATGCAAGTTTTACAAAAATCAACAATGCATGACTAACAAAAAAAACTAAAAAAAAAAGCAATATATAATGATTGCTCATAGGCTCAAAACTCAACAAACAAAAATGATATGTGTGTTAAACCTCATACACTTGTAATTTAGACTCATTATCAAGATCAAACTATTTATAATGCAACAATGAAAATGCAAAATCAGTTGAAAATAAAGAAAACATCACATTTTCATATACTTATATTGGAAGTATTCAAGATTCAAAAGAGAAGCAACAAATAAACATTATATGCTCTTAAACAATCACAAATAAAATTGAAGACTAGAATTCAAGCTATATACCGCTCTCACACATATATCTGACATTGTAAACAATGACTCTAAAAAGCAAATGTTCAACTAAGACAATAAAAAAGCAAGGAAATTAGAAAACTCCCCTGAAAATATTTAACATCGTAGAAAAAATTTCATCTATTGTTGTAGTGGTGACGATAAGATATGAGGGTGGTGGAAGGTGGTATGAAGACAGTATCGTTGTGGGGTTGTGGCGCTGTGCTGGTGGGCTGTGATGTGGATTGTGGAGCTACCAAACTTAAATTTCTACTATATAAATAAAATGAGTATAATTGTGAGTAGAGTTGAATTCACAGGGAGCAAGATATTTATTTATTTCGAGAAAATACAATACAAATGGGGAATTTCTTTGATCAGAACTAAATAAAATACTACAACTAATTTAGCATGCGATCAGAAATAAATAATCAAGAAAAATAACTAATGAAATGCAAAATTTAATATTATCAAGCTCTGATTCAATGGATTTCCATTATTCAATTGTATCACTGGTAATCGGCTAACACATTATTTATACATTATGATCCAAGCAATTAACCTTAGAAATATAGGGATAGCCGCTAAAATCCTAATGTTTTCCTAATTTAATTGACCAAACCTAACCTCTAGTAAAAACTTATCAATAATCCACTTGGTACGATAGGGTTCCGTATTGATTAAAAATAACATTTTCGCTTTGTGAAAACAGTTATCCTGAAATCTAACAACCAAGATAGCTGCAATTGATAAATCCAATTTCGTCGATTTAGTTAGACTAAATATGTTATGATAAAATAACACCCCTAATCTATCGATACTTATGTACAAATCATTCATGATGATTACAGATCATTACTGAATACATTGATAGCAGTAGTGAAACGTCCACTCGTTTTAAAATTCTACTGAAATAATTTTTTTTATATGACCGAAAATACACAAACATCAACATTTAAATAAGTTAAAATACATTTTAAAAGATCGTCCTACCCCTGAATAAAAATAACAGCAGTTAATTAAATCATAAAATGAAATCAATCTCCTACTCTACTGATTTAAGAGAGAGACTCGAGCACATAACAAAAGTCTGATAAATCAACGATGTATAACAAGATTCAAAACATTTAACCATATTGCTCAAAGTCATATCTCATAAACATTATGCAGAAGAAATGCAAGGTCATCGGGTTTTCACGCGCACCCCCCAGCTCAGCCTACTCAGTCTTAAACGCCTCCAGTCTCCTCAACCGTATGGTCACCTGCATCAATCACACCTAGTAAGTCTAAAGTCTCAACATACCAAAATAGTTATAACAAGTACATATACATAACATGCAACAGTCAAAAGTATTGTACTTAAAATAATTTCATGATCTTAAAAGCGTAAATATAAATATAATAAAGCATAATGTGTCAAAAAATGTCTCAAAATATCATCATATATGTGTTCATTTTCTTTAATTGAATTCAATTCATTAGTTGTCACTTTCGTATCAGCTCTATTTGACGGATTCATCTACGTATAACAGTGGTACCCGACGGCGGGGACATCAACGACAGTATTATACATCCACTTAGCCTTGGCCTTACAACTCATCGTATGCATATACATATTAGTCAAAACCAACTTCCATCCTTCAAAACATGTCATCATATTCATCACTTATGAAAATCATGCATATACGTAATTTTTCTTAAAATCAAAAAAGCAATTTATTTTTGTATTTACATCAAAATTCATGTTCATGATAGCATATACATTAAAACATATAATTTTGTGATCAGGACGCTGCTAGGACAACTAATTCGACCCAGGCGCAAAATGACCATTTTGCGCCTGAAAACCCTAATAATCATTTTACCCCTGGACCTCAAAATTTCGACCCGAAGCCAACCAAACACCTTAAAACACCTCAAGAAATATTTATTATCAATTCTTAGACGTAAACTCGAGCCCGTTTCATAACTTATACGATTCGTTTTAAAACTTGGATCGGGGTCCCGATTTTAACCCGAATCAACCCAAAACTTAACCAAACTTTTCCCAACTTAAATCATGACTCAAACCTACATGACCAGACCCTAAACCACTTGTTCTATACCCCTTAGGACCTACGAACAACGCCCAAAAGTTGATAGAATTTTCGGCACTTTGACTTCCTACAAACCATAATGTGTCGAGCCCTCGATGATTCGATCCTAGACCTAACCAACCAAAAACAGCCTTGAACCATGGATACTTAGTACCAAGTTCAGACCGAGGACACCCTGCTGGACCGACCATAACCTCGCCTACTTTCCATGTAATCCACCGAACGCGATTCACCCGAAACAAGGCCACACTCGCGCAACTCGGTTCATGAACGAAGACCGACCCCTAGCTCATGAGCAGCCGCAGTTAAGCCCTCCTAGCCCACAACTAAACCCCCTTAGGACTGCACCATGCTTGGATCAACACCCCTACAGCCGGTTCCCTTCCCATAGCCCGATTTAGCCCAAGCGTCAAACTATGCCCTAAAACCGATTGACTCTCACCATGACTCGACCATCCCTCGACTCCAGCCCCTTGACGCCACCTTATACAGCTTGTACAGCCCTTAAAATTGTTGCCCTAGCAGCCCCTTACACGAACGTCATTGAAAACGTGAGTAACATGTCAAACAAATGCATATTCATGAAAAAACGGTGCAAAAATGATTCAACATAAACGATTCATGCATTATTCATGCAATCACACACACCAGCATAAATTAGCGTGAATGATGAGAAAAAGGAGGAATTATAGCGTGCCTTTGCGTTTATACGCTCGAAACCTTAGATATCTTCGCGCATGACGTTCACCAGAGAGACGGGAAGGGATTTTCTTTAAAAACTTGAGAGAGAACTTTAATTGACTGCTAGTGTAACTTGAAGAAAATATGCTGGAGAAAGTGGGAGGGGTGGCCGTGTGATGTGAAGTAAGGTTAGGGTTAGGTGATGGTGATTAGGTGATATAATTATGCATTAATGGGCTTTTAATAAAAATTAAAGGGGTAAAAAGGATTTTAAGCTCATTAAGCAATAAAATAATCTCATTAATCTCAAAAACACTCCTAAAAAATATTTTGTTTAGGTACATTTTTGAAAATATTGTCTGAACCCTCAAAAAGTCCTCCGACTCACTAAATTTTGCGTGCCGATTAAAATATGACTCGGCGAGTAAAAAAAATCCACCAAGGCTCATTTTTGAAATTCTCCCTTAATTATACCATATATTAAATAATTAAAAATAATTATTTAATAAAAATATTTTTCTTAATTATCTCCGGTCTCCATTCCTCGTTCGAGCGCGAAAACTACTAAAAGCCGCCCTTAAGCATGAAACTTTAATAAGCCATGAAATAAACAC
Organism: Primulina tabacum; assembly: GCF_025594145.1. NCBI lineage: Eukaryota > Viridiplantae > Streptophyta > Magnoliopsida > Lamiales > Gesneriaceae > Primulina > Primulina tabacum. The sequence continues at coordinate 20,610,659 of NC_134565.1, forward strand.
ATATTCATGATAAAATCATGCATTTAATGAATTAAAATAATTTAATTAAAGTACATAAGAAATTGATAACTTGCATGCATGTGGATTACGTGAATCTTCAAATTTTTTTGGGATGTTACAAGTAGAAAATTATGTATAAAATTAATTATCAGATTAATCGAAATTAAATTTCATATAAATAAATAATAAAACAACAAACATTTGAACAAACAAGAACATTAGATTAAAGAGAAACCTCACGATGATAAAACTTAAATAATAGAAATATCATTTGAATCATAAATAAAACTTAGCTTATTGTGGAGAAAAGAATGAAAAATTCTTTGCAACCTTTTTCTTGTTCTTCATGTTAAAGAGATTGTGGGAGTCTAAAGATAAAAATCCTAAAATTATAATAAAACCTAATAATACTAGCAAGACTAATAATACTAGCAAGAGATTAGGTATATCAATAAGAAAATTAGAGTTTTTATGGAATAAAACTCTATCAAATCTTTATTTATCTCAATATATATTCATTATCCAAAGGTATTAAATGATTCAAATACCAAAATTACGACTCCTAAAATATGGTATTTTTAGCATCAATTTCGAGCTCCATATTCAGTGACAAAGCAGAAGAAAAATAGTTACAAGGTGTGGACACACTTTGTTCCAGGACTTCTTATGTTTTGTACTTTCTTTCAAAACTTCATTTTGATAACTTCAAATGTGATAAAAATCACATTTTAGCTCAAATTTTCTTCAAAACTATAAAATTCCCTCATATAGCAAAATAAAAAAAAAATTATCTGAAGGATTGTGTGCGGGCACTTCAAACACAATATTCTTCAAGAGCTGCAATAGCTCGTGTTCTAAGAATGTGTACATCGATGAATTAGATCGAGTTTGGTATGAAACCAAGCTGGAAAACACTCGAAGTAATCCTTCATTAAGAAAAACTGATATATTTTAAAAGCTAATGACTTATGTAAACTGATCGATTGAAATACGGGGAATCAGTTGTAGCTTCTATTAGTTCAGCTATGAACTTAACTGAACCGATATCAGCTTAATTGATCAAATCGGTTTAAAACACAATTAAACAATTGATACACAAGATATATTTATGGATGTTCGGAGACTTCAACTGCTCCTACGTCACCCCTTCTACCACTTCGGGTAGGTTCCACTAGAAGATTTTGATTTATACAACACCTTGTACAAACCACTCAGCTTAGAACTTACCCACTGCCTAACTGTACTCCTAGTCTAGACTGAAGGCATTACCTTCCAGCCAACACTAGTTTAACGTCTGTGTGTCAAAGACTACATACACAAGTTTTACGTCCTTTTTGCAAGATTTTATTTGAGTGGTGGTGTGTGTTTGTGTGAGAACTGATCTCTGAGTACAACACGAAAGGTGTTCTCATACACTGAGGGAAATAAGCTTATACACTAAGCTGATATAACTTGAAGTATTCCCTTGACTGGGCTGATTGTTTCTCTTTAAGTTGATATTGCAATAAGCATGTCCTTCCTTTTTCTCTCTTGTTTTTTCACTCTACCCCTATATGTTGTTGATGGTCTTGATCCGTATTTATAGCAGCAATGCAACCGTACATCAAGAGTCATCACATGTGATCGTTGCAGTTTGAATGTGTTCCTTAAAATCTGTGTCTCGACTTTTCCAACACCCATTCTGGAACATCTTATCTTTAAGCTTTGCTGCAACGTCCATTATTGTACTGTTGATTGTACAAATTTTTTTCCTTAATGCGCAGATGGTTTCCATCTTTGATAAGCTTGTCGTGTTCTTCAAACTGATTAATTCCAAAGTGATGCTTTCAACTGGTCAGTTGAACTGGTTTTGATCTGGTGAGGTGAAATCAGTTGACTCGTCAGCTGAACTGATTTCACTGATTCAGTTGAACTGGTCACTTAGGCTCTTCATCATTTGAACACTTCATCAGCTGGCCGGGCTTCTGAAGGTCTTCTGCTGAACCACCTATCAACTGGACAATCAATTGAACTACTCTTGATACTTCAGTTGTACTGGTTCAGTTTGAGCAATCAGTTGGCACTTTCAGTTTCGTCTCGATAGATTCAATTTTGACTTGGTAACTGATCAGCTCAAAGCCTGATCAGTTTCAACTTCCTGCGCACTTAGGTAAATCATTAGTAACAAAGTAACAAGTTTTGTTGGCATAAAAATTAAGATTGCGAACATGAAAGTTCCAACAGTCTCCTCATTTTGATGATAACAAAACTTGAAGAGTTAAAGCGATTTTAAATTTTAAAATTTAAAACTGATTCTCCCCCTTTATGAGAATAAAAAACATTTAAAACTAATAGAAAATTTTCAGTTCGAGGGAAATAAAGCCCCCCCTCACTAACTGAATAAAAAACGAGTTTTTTTTTTACAAAAAAAAATTTCAGTTCGAGGGAAAGAAAGCTCCGCCTCACTAACTGAATCAAAAACTCCTCTTTAAAAATAATTACCTACGTCAAAATTTTAGTAGCTTTAATCATTCAAGCAGTTTAAACAGGAAAACTAGAGATATCAGTTCAATCACATAAAAATATAATTGGATAAACATGATGACTATTTAATCGAATAGATCTCCCTTTATTATACATTTAAGTACATCATCAGTTATAAGGAATTGCTACTCCAATATCATAATTTAAAAAACATCAAATATCAATCAGTTTATGCATAATAGAACTGAATATTCCAACAACTTGATTGCCTTGAACTCTTGAAGAACTGCAATGATCTTGAGTATCTTTGCTAGAGAAACAACTAGTTGTCTTGGACATGATCTCTGTATTGCCAAACTAGTCGAGCTGACTTGAATTGGACTCAGCTGATGTTGAACCGCATTGATTATCTACTTGATCTGATATGACAGTTAAGCGGCGGCATACTGCTGATGATTTAACTCTACTTTAATCATCCAACATCTCAACATAGCTGGGCTTAGTCAGTTGATCAGCTTCAACTGGTAGGCTGGCACCTGAAACCTTGTCTTCTGATCAGTTTTGTTTAATATCCAACAGGTAGAACTCATACCCCTGCATGATGATTAAAACCCCAAAGCTTTGAGTCGAGTGAAGTGGCTACAACGTTAGTTGCAGAAACATTCCTCTCTACTCTTTGCAATGAGCGTTAGATAAACATTTTCAAATAGTTTTGAAAATAATATAAATTACTTTTAAATAACATTTAAAACTACTTTAAAGTAAAATAATATTAGTCAGTTTTCAAATGTTCTTCTTAGAACAGCTAGCTCTGATACCAATTGAAGGATCGTGTGCGGGCACCTTTGAGGTGCTTCAAACACAATATTCTCTAAGACCTGCAATAGCTCGTGTTCTAAGAATGTGTACACTGATGAATTAGATCTAATTTGGAATCAAACCAAGCGGAAAACACTCGAAGTAATTCGTCGTTAAGAAAAACTGATATATTTTAAAAGCTAATGACTTGTGTAAACTGATCGACTGAAATACAGGGAATCAGTTGTAGCTTCTATTAGTTCAGCTATGAACTTAACTGAACTGATATCAGCTAAATTGATCAAATCAGTTTAAAACACAATTAAACAGTTGATACACAAGATAAGCTTATGGATGTTCGAAGACTTCAACTGCTCCTACGTTACCCCTTCTACCACCTCGTGTAGGTTTAACTAGAAGACTTTAATTTATACAATACCTTGTACAAACCCACCCACTTAGGACTTACCAACTGCCTAACTGAACTCCTAGTCTAAACTGAAGGTATCACCTTCCAGCGAACACTTGTTTAACATATGTGTGTCAAAGACTACATACACAAGTTTTATGTCTTTGTGCAAGACTGTATTTGAGTGGTGGCGTGTGTGTGCATGATAACTGATCTCTTAAAATAACCCGAAAGGTGTTCTCATATACTGAGGGAAATAAGCTTCTACACTAAGCTGATATAACTTGAAGTGTTCCCTCGACTGGGCTGATTGCTTCTCTTTAAGCTGATATGCAATAAGCATCCTTCCTTTTTCTCTCTTGTTTTTCCACTATACCCTTATATTTTATTGATGGTCTTGATCTTTATTTATAGTAGTAATGCGACCGTACATCAAGACTCATCACATGTGATCGTTGCAGTTTGAATGTGTTTCTTTAAATCTGTGTCTCGAATGTATCAATTAAACACGTCGAAAGTGAAAACAATGAGAAATATGATAACAAAAATATGAACTATTATGATCTTATCATGTTGTTAAAAGATGTAAAATCAAAGTCTTTTAGTAAAAAACTTCTTATGTGGAAGAAGAGGTGACATACAAGTGATATATCTGAACATTCATAAAATACTTTTCTTTTTTTATTATTAACTTTACATTCTTGCATATCATTTTTCAAGTCGTTTCTTATTAACTACCAAATGCATTATATACTTTATCACTAGTTAAGCTAGATTGTTTCCATACTTGTTAATTTTCAGTAGGTCTAGCAAAACTAGTTGTTTAATAATATTTCTTAGCAACCTAAATATTGTTAAGAATGAATGATTCAAAGTTTAAAATTTTTTATAAGAGTACCCTCCATCTAAACTCTAATCAATAAAAAATCTTGAAAAATAAAATGTGCATCTAGTTGAATCTAATAACAATAATCGGTCTCAAAAAAAGATTTAAGTTAAAGACAGAATTGACATTTTAGTTTTATCATGTATTAATTAATTCATTTACAATATTTCTGTAACGCCCGAAAATCCGAACACACTAACCACGTGCATGCATGAAAATTTATTGGAATTTATTTAAATGAGTGGTCTAGAAGCATGTTTAAGAATGAGCATGATTTAATGATTATTTAATCGAATATTATGAATGTGATCTTTCTGTAGTCGAATATGCAATGTACGGCAAAGACGAGAGAACCGGGGACATCTTTGATAAGATTTATACTTTTAGAAAGATATAAATAAAAACTATATATTTAGTACGTCCAAATTAGGAAAGCGGAAACATATTTATAGTAACAGACGAATTTAATCGGTAACGAACTTTTATGAAGAAAATGAGTAGTTTCGGACGTGCAATATTAAAAAAGAGTAGCACCAAATATTTTAAATATTGATGGGACTTTTTAATAGGATTAATTATGTATTTAATTAATTCTTTAATTGGGCCTAGATTAACAAATATTTAATTAAATAATTAGGCCCATTAAGTAAACTTAAGCCCACTAATAAATAATTAAATAGAATTCTACCCTATCACTCCCCAAAACACACGCCACTTTCTCTTGGCAGCACACACTCACACACACTAGAGTCCTAGGAATGGGCCAAGACATAGAGGAAGCAAGGGAAGAAGGAAATTCGCGTCCCGTTCGTTTCTCGTCACGCTGTCGCTTGTGATTCGTAAGAATAAACAATCAAGACATGTTTTCAAACCCTTTTTAAAGCACCATTCAATCCATATTATTGCATGTATGCTGATGTGTGTGAAAAATTTATAAAAGTGATTGTTTTTAATCTCATGCATGTGTATCTCATGTTTCCATAAAATATTGTTGATGTTTATTGAAAATTATTGAGGGAAGGATGCAAACCAAAGTATTCAAGGGCTGGTCTAGATGCTAGAAAGAGGATTGAAGGGACAAAAAGGTGAACCAAACAGCCGCAAGGGGGTTGTGGTCCCTGCACGCCAATCATGTGCAGGCCGAGGGGAGGAGAACACGGCTTTGGGGGATCAAACAACCATGGGGGCTTCATGGGACCCTAGTCGTGGTCTTGAATGGAGGATAAGGGTCTTAGGAAGGTCTAGGGAATGCTCGGTCAGGGCTTGGTTGGGTTGGTTGAGCGTTGTAGCCGTAACACCACAAACATGCACATGTGGTGTTGTTTTGGTGCGTGGGGATTCTCAGAGCTGAGGGGTTGGTTTAAGGACTGGTCCAGGGGCTAGGGACGTTCATTAGGGACCTAGAGAGGGGCTGGTATGGGAAAAGGGGTGAGCCAAGGGCTGGGACAGCAGTTGGTGCGCGAGGAAGCAAAGGTGAGAGTGAGTATGCGTTTTACGTGTGATGGTACGTGAGCTTCAGGGCCTTTTGCGTCGTGTCTGTGTCTAAAAGGGCCTGACCATGGTCTTATTTAGTATCTAAGGAAGGGGTCTAGGGTCTGCTTTGAGTTCATTTTGAGCCGTGGTCCGTCCGGGGTCGTAAATTGTCCGAACGTATCAAAATAGGAGTGAAGTGACCCTAGGTTAAATTCTAAATCCATGTTTTCGGTTTTGGCTTGGGCTTGGGGACTTCCAGCAACTTATATTGAGTTTTAGGATGTTAATAAAGGTTTGGTCTCGGGTTGGTTCAAGTCGGAAGGGTTGTCTGGTCATTTGTTTAACCAAAAACGCGAAAATGGTAATAAAAGAGTCATACGGTAAGCGAATCGAGTCGTTTTTGAAACGTAGGTCCTAAGATTAAAATTCCAGCAAGCTAATGGATATTTTTGGGGATTTTTAAAGTCTTAAAAATCAAGTCATCTCCTTGAGTCAAAGTTTAAGGTCGTCCGAGTACGTATAGCGTTGAATCGTGAGCGGTCGGTCCTAGGAAAGTCAAGGTGAAACGACCTCGACCTTTTTTTTCCTAATCATAAATCATAAACTGAAAATACTAACTAAATAAAATAACTTAACATTTCTGAAAATCATAATAGATTAACATATGAAATCTCAAGTACATAAAATAAAATCATAATTCATCAACTAACCAAAACTTCCTAAATTGACTTTTGAAAAGATCAACTAACAATAAAAATAAATCATAATAAATATCTCTAATAAAAATCCTTAGCATAATCTTTAAATCATTTATCTAACAAGCTAGTGCGGAAACATAAAGGCCCAAGCTGCGCGTCCCCTCTTGCCAAGCTGTGCGGGCCCTCCTGCCCTCCGGTTCCCACGTTTTGCTCGGGCCAGCAGCGAGCCCACCACTCCAATCTGATCGAGCAAAACTTGCACTGTGGAATCCTCAATAAAATATGGTTTTGAATGCTCGAAAATTAATCGCAAGTGCACGATGTCAAGTAATAGTATAATGTACGAGAGTACGAGTATCGTTCCACTGAAGACTGTATTTTACAATTGTTATTTTCAGTTATCAAATCTTTAGCAACGAAATTTGATTGATTGTTTATTACTACTATGCTCAAATAAACATGCAAATAAAAATATTTAGGAATTAAATAATGAGATATACTATCTAGAATGATTGATTAAAATTCAATGAAAAATGGATTTGTTGGGAATTTCAGTTCACTTACCCCTTGTTAATTTATTATTTCGTTCAATATTGATTGTATGCTTCCGACAGGATTTTCTATTCAATTGAACACGCCCTCTCGTGCTATGCCAAACTAATTCTACTCAATGAAGTAATTAAATATCTTTATCAAGAGTGAATCGCATATCGGTCTATGAAATCCCATAGTTTTCGCCCTACTGGACTATGACTATCGGCGCGTATCCAATTTCACATGTCTATGTAAATTGTAGATCCACGAACTATGCTACTCGTTCCTATCACAAGCTATTCTCTCGAACTCACTCGCAATATAAAACGTTGTTAAAGTTAGCTATGCTCTAACAACACAATGAAAAACAGTAACACAATCAAGAATAAACCAACAATTGAAATATGAATTAACTAAATCAGAGTTCGGGGTAGGATCCCCTTAAATCCCAACAAATATTTAAGTTTAGCTACTCGAATTCATAATAAACATAAACACAACCATGTTTAAAAGATAAAAACTAAAATAGAAATACTAGATTTGACGAAAAACGCAAAGATGATGCCCGGAAATTTTCGAATCTTCAATCCAAGCGCGAAATCCTCTCCAAGGCTTGTGGTGGCTGCTGAATGAATGTAATTTTCGTCCTAGGGTCCTTCCATATCCTTCCCCATCCAGAAATAAGGGAAGAAATAGGCCAAGAATCTTTCCAAAATTTCAAGCGCGCCCGGGCGGACATAAGTTTCCGCCCGGGGTGATGACTTTCGCAAATCTTGTTACAAAATTGTAATTGACGCGCCCGGGCGGATGACTCTCCAATTTTTCCCTTTATTTTCAGTTTATTCACAATCACCTGCATTTTCAACCAAAGGTTTTATGAGCAACAAGAAAACATAAATTATGCCAAAATAACACAAAATGCATGCAATGTAAACGATAAATGCAACACAATGAGCTATCACATAATAAGAAAAACATGTAAAACCCACCTATATCAACCCCACAATACTAATCTTTTGCTCGCCCTCGAGCAAAATAGGTGACATGACAAAATGGGACAAGACACAAAATAGCTCGACAGTGAATTCATAATCATCAATTAGCCTCAGCGAAACTCAACATGTTCCCTTGTCGATCAATGTAAAAGCACAACTCTTCGCACTTTCCTTGGTCTAGACATTGTTTCAAATAAAACCTGAATGTGTATGTGTGTGTCGTTAGTCCTAGCATCATAATTGACAGAGGGATCCATTCTCAACCATTATCAGATATTTAAATCGGCCTGTTAGTGTGAATCTTACTCTCCTCTATTCCTCTGCACTCAGTAATCACCAGCAGCTTCTCTCTTTTTTTCTTTTTGACTGAATTGGAATACAGTAATAAAAGGACTGTGTTAGAACCTTTCATTTCAGATTCAAACTCATGTGTTTTACAATTTTAGCCAGGAATATGATTTCATTCCTTTATTCGGCTCCCCAACACCTTACATCTCCAACTTTAGCCAAGAATATGATTTCATTCCTTTATTCGGCTCCCCCACACCTTACATCTCCATTGTTCTCTTTTTCAATGCTGCTGATAAATACTTCGATTCAAGAGAATATAGTCACGTCAATTCACACCTTCAAACCTCTTTGTTCCCCACTTTGGTTTTAAATTTTCACCATCTTATCATGCATGCTTCTAGTTCTAACATTTGTGCAAATAGAATTCAATGTTTTAAATAAAATTTCATGTCTTCACCATAGTATGTGCTAAAGAAGTTCGAGTTCACGACCGACAGGGCATGTCTCATCACCTCATTATCATCCTTGGCTAAAAAGTGCTACTTAAAACACTGTCGGCTGACACACACACCAATGCAAAACGATTAAAACTAAATGCCAACAGATAAAACCAACAAAGAAAAACATTGAACACAAAAGACAATACCCATCCACCTCCCAATACTAAAGTCGAGCAGTGTCCCCAATGCAACAGACGATAGAAAAAGAGACAAAAAGTGTATAACAAAATGGATGCAATATAGCCTAAGCATGCAACAGAAACAGAAATAA